>NC_050174.1:28442031-28742031 GCF_008315115.2 Sander lucioperca | reverse complement strand
GGTAAATTCTGGCAGAAATAGGCAAAAGAAATATGGCAAAAGCCAAAACTGAGAATCAATTTAGATTAATTATTCTTTATATCACGATTTGAAGTAACGTGGAGACGAAATGATTAATCGAGTAATCAATTAGTCAATTGACAGATAATTAATAGGCAACTAATTTGATAATTGACGAATATTTTGAGTAATTTTTCAAGAAAAAATGCCAAACGTTACCTAGTTTAAGCTTCAACATTTGCTGCTTGTCTTCACCTTATGTGATAGTAAACTGAATATCTTTTAATTATGGGCTGTGAGTCAGACAAAATAAGCTATTTAAAGATGTCAACTTGGGAAATTGTGACTATGAAAAATAGACTGCTCTTGCAAAAAAACGAGAGCATCAGTCGTTTCAGCAAATGCCCAAAAAAGTCATATGTTTACGTTCTAATGACAACGTCCTCTCATGGCTGTAGTAATTATAACTAGGAAAGTTGGGTGATGTTATGACAGAGCAACAACGTCTGCATAGGGAGGAGGTTGGATGTATCGATGGGTCAACAAAACATTGGACTTTGACATGGGAACTGCTGTTTGTTTCCATTTTTTCACTGACAGTTATCATTGACTGGTCTCGTCCCATAACTTGAAACCATAATGACAAAGGTCCAAACCTTAACAAAGTAGTAATTGTAACCCAAACCACAATGTTTTCCTAACCAAGTCTGTTTTGTGCCTAGCTGTGTAAGATCAGAAAATGGTTTTAATTTTAAAACAGCAATGTCCTGTCAATAGGGATGTGTTTTTCCATTTTCAGACGTGTAGTCTTCAGACGGTCCGTGTACCTGGTGGCCAACGGATTTTCGTTTTGAAAGGAAAAAAACAAAAACGAAAAACGGCCAGTTTCCCAATTACCATTAGTAAATAGGAAAACAAAAAACGGAAAACAACCCATTATTCGTTTTTTGTTTTGATATTAAAAAACGGAAAACGAAAAACAATCTCGTTATCCGATTGTCTTTGATGTATTTGTAGATGGAACTCGGAAATTAAAATGTGTGTATAAATCTTATTCCTTTGTCAGTACCCGATCCGTACCGCCTGTAAAATCCGTTCTGTGCACTGCCTGATCAGTTCTACGCTTGCACGAACACCGGCAAACTTCACAGCTCTATGCACGCATTGGCATAAGGATGTTTGGACATTTCCGGTTACCGGAAGAAAACATTAGACAGTGACAGTAGACCGTTATGATGGTAGAGATGAAGTTTACAAGGTGTTTGCTGGAGTTGCCTAAAGTATCTGTTAATGATATACGGAGCGTCGTCTGGCCATCCAGTACAACACCATGTAGCAAATTAAATAAAGGCTTCAAATTTTACGTTTCGTCATTTCTTTGCAACTTTGAAGGTAATTTGCTAACGCTAGCTAGCCTGAGCTAGAAGCCTTGCTTTGGCGTTTTAAGTCATGACTCCGTCCTGCTTCAGGTTAACCATGCTTTTAATAAAGTTTAAGCATGTGTATACCTCTCACTTCATGTGTTTGTACTTTTATGAAAGTATCGGGTAAAACAGGGCTACAAATGAGATCTCTGTGAGAGACCAGCTAACTCCTAGCAAACTATTATGTAGCTCAATGCTGGACATTTCACTGCTAATTCCAGTCACTTTACTGTATTTGTATTTGTTTAGTATTTGGTTTAGAAGCCTTTATTGGTGATTTTTACGGTACAAAGTCCTGCTACATACGTACATAGCTAGCTATATGCTCCGCTATGTCGCGTTAGCATGCAGCTACAATAGTTAGCTATGAGTATGCTAACATTAGATTGTAGTGGAACGAAGCAGCACTTTCTAACGTCAAAAATCACAGATAAAGGCTTCTGAACCAAACACTACACAATCGGACATGTTTCAGCAGGAATGTGAATTGGGGAGAATTTAACAACATTGCCAGCTAAGATGACCGTTAGCATGTAGCTACTATAGTGTTTACTGCCGTTGGCATGTGGCTACTATAGTGGTATACAGCAGTGGTGGCTGGGAGAGCTGTCTTCCCATCTTCAAAAGGACACTTATGTACGTTTACACTTCATCGCATTAATAATAGACAGTCTATGGTTATTAGTCAAGACGAAGTATTAAAGGTAAAAACATTAACGTAAACAACACAACAACGATGTCGCTATACGGTTTTGGATCAGTGACAAGTTTCGAATGTTTGTAGCTCTGACTATTGTATAATAAAGATTTAATAAAAAAAGATTTAATAAAAAAGTTGTAATGTTTGGTCGTAAAGTGTTGACACATGGTACAAACAGACTGTAAATCGCACATGGACATTGTTAGTTTTCTACTACGTAGTTATGCGCATGCACAGAACGGATCTTACAGGCGGTACTGGCCAATAAATGCTATTGAAGGGCGGGTCTTGGCGTGGCGGGAGTAACTTCCGGATTACGAAAAAATACCAATGCAAAATTAAGGAATACGACTTATATACACGTTTTTTAATTTCCGAGTTCCATCTACAAATACATCAAAGACAATCGGATAACGAGATTGTTTTTCGTTTTCCGTTTTTTAATATCAAAACAAAAAACGAATAATGGTTGTTTTCCGTTTTTTGTTTTCCTATTTACTAATGGTAATTGGGAAACTGGCCGTTTTTCGTTTTTGTTTTTTTCCTTTCAAAACGAAAATCCGTTGGCCACCAAGTACACGGACCTCAGACCCAACCGACACTGACTCAAGTGATATCACTTGAGGACATTTATCAGACTTCACACAGCTCCTTCCTGAAATACAGAAGACAACAACAAAACAACAAACTGTAATGTATAAAAAAACTGTACCATTAAAGAGATGGCTGTAAAACACAATGCCTCATTATGTCGGTTTTGACAGTGTTCAGACTGTTTAAGGGCAAAAGACTTTTAATAAATAACTAGACATAGGAAATAACAAAATCTGTAATTTTCAGGAAATAACGTCTACGCACACATGGCCTACCAATGCTGTGTTTTCTGTTTTGGTTTGAGTTGAAGGTTGAGTTGGAGAAGAGAAATGGGTTATGGGACTGATACTTGAGAACACAGTCTGTGTCCAATACATATTGGCAATGCTTTCAAAAGATGGAGATCTCTGAGGGCAGGTGTAATGCTGTTGATATTGCAAGCTTTTTTCAATGCAAGTAAGTGAACATTTGCAATTTCCCTGAAAGCTAGTGTGGTACACCATTAACTATAACATTACTGGTCAACCATCGCTTGCTGTAAATGTCAACACTCAACCAGCCACACCATTAACAACCAGCATTATTTGAACAAATGGACAAAATACAACACAATTAGTATTATAATAGAATGGCTTGGACATGCAGTCAAACAGCTTAAGGCATATTTAAACCTGGAATCTACAGTATATTACAGAGGTTGTAAATCTTTTTTCAGCCAAGGAAACCTTACCAGATAGAGAATATATCTGGGACTCCCTCATGTATTTCCCTTGGAATAATTTGAGGTAGCCTATTTTTTACAGTGCTATAGTCTTATGGGTTGTAACGGTACGTTAATTCCTCCTGAACCATTTCGGTACTGGACGGAAACATTTTATTTACCACAGCTACACCCAAATGTGTCGTTTAGCGGAACAAAAGAAAAACAGACTGAAAGGCTTTTCCCCACAGCCTTCAGGCAGCCTACCACTGCAGATTCACACCATGCCCAAGTAATGACTAAGCTACGGAGTGTTTACTCCTGCCTATATGCGACCACACTAAGTCATAGAAAATACTGGATTTAAATATGCTTGAGTCCTGCTACAGTGGACCTTCACATGTTAATTTTAGTCAGTCCATTGTGCCTGCCCTGTATGAATGAGGACAAGCTGCAGTCCATTTCAGGAATTATTAACATGTCAGAGTTACAAGTTCAGACCCCCTTAGCGACTTTTTTTTCAAAAAAGCGACTAGCGACAAATCTGGCGACTTTCTGTAGAAAAGACGCCAGTATTGTCCTGCGAGCACACAAAGGTATTTCTCTCTTGTGTCCGCCAAAACAGTCATTTCTTTCTTCTGTTCTGTGACTGAGGAGCAGCCCCTCCCCTCTCTGCTTTCTCCTATATACAGCAGCACTGATCAGAAGGGGAGACAGCGAGTCAGCAAGCTTGTTACGCCCGCATTCTCTTGTGGAGCATTATAACTTCGAAAAACCACAGGTTCCAGTTAATCTTATAATGGATATGTGTGTTGAGTTATTTAAACAAACGATTGGGGAAATAAACGCCTCTTGTCCGCGAGTCTCCTGGTAGAGCTCCAGCCAGCTCACAGCGGGGTCTGTGAAGGTGGACAGGCCGGGCGGCAAGCCATCGACCCACGTCAGACTGTGGAGCATCTGAACTCCGACACAGTCGAACCAAATTTGCAATTAGCCATCAATTTTCGTAAAACGGACCAATGCACCTTGAATTATTTTAGTTGATTAATTTTTTTTAAATTCTTTAACAATAAAGGATTATGTTTGTTCTGCTACCATGTGCATTGTATTTGGCATTCATAGCACACCATTTCTGTTGTCCAGTAAACTGGGACTACAATTTGGGAGGATTGTACCATTTTAAGAACATATCCTAATTGTACAATCCTCCCAAATTATAGACTTAGTTCACTGGACCAGTAACTATCTAGTGTTGTAGGCTACTGTACTGTACATTCATGTGACCCCAGGGAGAAGACACCCCAATGGTTTTTGACCTTATATTTTGCTGGGGTGAAATAACTGATGAGTATCACTCTGTTACATTCATGTTTACAGTGTGCATGGAATTTATCACTTAATTATCTTTATAGTTTCTAGATTTTAGAGTCCAATTTCTTCAGTCTTCTTCTTTCTTTTCTATGTCCATATATACAAGGGCACAAAGCATATATGTAAAGAAGGAAATTCGGCCTCTGTAAAAAAAAAAAAAACATGAGAAAAAGCGTGGCAGATAATAGCGGACCAACTGAATGATATATCTAAAAATATACATTTAAATACTACTGCTCTTAACTGACAGCATTCAATGAGTCACTTGTCATTTGCAAAAACAAACAGTTGTACACGTTGCATTAAAAGCGAGCAGTGGAAGTTAGTATGACTTAGGTAATTTATATTTTAGCCCATGAGAGAGAAAATGGATGTTTATGGTAAATTTCCTGAGTAACATTATCTTCTGCTTACTTTTAAGGCAAAGAGTACAACTGTTAATTTGTGCAAATGATTAGTAGCCTAATCCTTGAATGGTATGAATATGACCGTTTCAATTCAGAGCAGCTGTCAGTTAATGTATATATTTAGGCTGCTTACGCATTCAGTCGGTTTGCGATCGTCTGCCACGCTTTCCTTGCTGTTTCATTACAGTGGCCGTGTTTCTTTTTTTTTTTTTTTTTTTTTTTTTTACAAATAATGTGTTTCACGTTATCCATCCATCCATCTTCGGTTGGGTCGTGGGGGCAGCAGCTCCAGCAGGGGACCCCAAACTTCCCTTTCCCGAGCCACATTAACCTGCTCCGACTGGGGGATCCCGAGGCGTTCCCAGGCCAGATTGGAGATATAATCCTTCCACCTAGTCCTGGGTCTTCCCCGAGGCCTCCTCCCAGCTGGACGTGGCTGGAACACCTCCCTAGGGAGGCGCCCAGAGGGCATCCTTACTAGATGCCCGAACCACCTCAATTGGCTCGTTTCAACGCAAAGGAGCAGCGGCTCTACTCCGAGCTCCTCACGGATGACTGAGCTTCTCACCCTATCTCTAAGGGAGACGCCAGCCACCCTCCTGAGGAAACCCATTTTGGCCGCTTGTACCCTGGATCTCGTTCTTTCGGTCATGACCCAGCCTTCTTGACCATAGGTGAGGGTAGGAACGAAAACTGACCGGTAGATTGACTCTTTTCGTCACAACGGTGCAATAAATTGAATGTAATACTGCCCCCACTGCGCCGATTCTCCGACCAGTCTCCTGCTCCATTGTCCCCTCACTCGCGAACAAGACCCCAAGGTATTTGAACTCCTTCACTTGGGATAAGGACTCATTCCCTACCCGGAGTAGGCACTCCATCAGTTTCCTGCTGAGAACCATGGCCTCAGATTTAGAGGTGCTGATCCTCATCCCAGCCGATTCACACTCGGCTGCGAACCGATCCAGTGAGTGCTGAAGGTCACAGGCCGATGATGCCATCAGGACCACATCATCTGCAAAGAGCAGCGATGCGATCCCCAGCCCACCGAATTGCAACCCCTCCCCACCCCGACTACGCCTCGATATCCTGTCCATAAATATTACAAACAGGATTGGTGACAAAGTGCAGCCCTGGCGGAGGCCAACCCTCACCTGAAACAAGTCCGACTTACTGCTGAGAACCCGGACGCAGCTCTCGCTTTGGTCATACAGAGATTGGATGGCCCTGAGAAGGGACGACCGCACCCCATACTCCTGCAGCACCTCCCACAGTATCTCCCGGTGGACCCGGTCATACGCCTTCTCCAGATCCACAAAACATGTAGACCGGATGGGCATACTCCCAGGCTCCCTCCAGGATCCTTGCGAGAGTGAAGATCTGGTCCGTTTCACGTTATCATACTTCCATAAGAAGCTGCTGCTCACTCTGTGTAAAGTATGTACAATGCGTATTCTCCATTTTAGCATCAGTAAATCTGTGATCGACCTCGCGGTCTGTTAAAGAAAGCTGTGAACGCGCATCTATCCAAATTACTTCATCCTGACTCAACCTAGTCACACCTCCTCAGCCTGGCTTGGCCTTTGTGAAACGCACCTAGCCAGGATGCACAGATTAGACTAGGTCAAGCCTCACTTTATCGGTTATCCTGGATTTATAAATTCTGCTTTTGTGAAACAGCCTCCAGCAGCAGCAGCTCAGTGTTGTCAGACACATTAAAAGAAAAGAAAAAATGTCCGTGACTCAAAGGCAGAATTTATATAACCCCATAAGGATTTCAAATATGGAATCCTAAAGTGTTCAATATTAAACACATATAGGCTAGACATATTATTTCATTATGGGGAATATATAAATGACCCAACAAAAATCCAACTCATTATTATAAAACAAAATGTCATGATTCATTTTCATAGTAACTGAATAACATTTGATATAATTTTTATTTCAAGATTGCCCCCTTAAAACGTCATTACAAAATGTAATTGAATCTTAAAATAGAAAGTCAAATCGCTTCTAGGATTTGGAGAATCGTGACACCCCTTGATGCTACACATTTCCGTCTGTCGTAGAAAACGCTGTAATGGTTTTGACTAGCAAAGTTAGTCACCAAAGCCTAATCCAATTTTCACGTTTTTCCCTCCTTGACCAGACTGAAGGTCTAAGAACAAGCAAGCACTGAATCTGGCATATTTCCAGGGAAGATACTTAGTCTCTGACTGCAAAGTTGTTGTTTTTTAAGTGTACATTACATTCTGTCCCTTCGATTTGGGGGGTACTGTACAAAAAGAGCTTTGGATGCAACAACACTCAAATAAAAGCATGTAAAGAAACTAAAATAAAGCATTTCTGGACTTTAACCTCACAGTGATTGTTTCTTTTTAAATCTAGTGTGCTGCAGTAGAGCCAACACAAAAATGTGTCACTGCCCTAATACTTTCTATTTTTCCAGCCAGTATAAATCTACCTTCTCTAAAACATTGGTAGTCTTTGATTATCATTTCACTGAGAGAAATTACTAGAAGCAAATTAATTTAGCTACCAAATGCTCTTTAAACACCTTGGGTCATCAAACAGAAGACATTTGAGCATAAAATGAATTTGATTTGCTTTGTAAGATTATATACCAGACATGTTCTTCAAAGCACAAGGCTTGTGTCAGCTGCCTACAGGTCAAACAACCTGACAACCAGACCTGTCTATTCCTGTTTTATGCCTTGGGATTAATTTTTTATCTGATGAGCCATAAATGCAAGGTAAGCTCGGCTACAAGACAATCCATGCCAGGGATAGATTTTGTAGTAATATGTAAATCAGTGTCATCAGTATTTCCAGCAACAACAATTCTACAGTGGCTAGAAGTCAAATAAAGGGCGGATTGATTCAGCAGTATTGTAAGGATTAGGACTGTAGACCCCTCATGTTTATACATGAGACCCAAATGTAATGCTGATGAGCCCACGGCTTACTGGTAGAACCATCGGTATCCTTTAGGACGGCTAACAATGCTAACAAGCCATTTCTCAGTGAACTGAAATGTATGAGAAAACTTTATAACACTAATAATATACAAGATAATATTTATATTTATAATATATTAATAATTTATAATATTTATATATAATATTTCTCTCTGAAATGTAGTGGAGTAGAAGTGGCATGAAAAGAAAAGACTCAAGAAAAGTACTATTACCATAAATGTATACATAGGTACAGAACTGGAGTAAATGTACTTAGTTACATTCCATTACATTCCAGTTACATTGTTAAAATGTAAATATATCTTTGTGTGAATTATGTGCAGCCAAAATTCTATTTTTCCTGTATTGTATATACATTTGTACCCTTAGGGAAATGTTGTATTACCTGATTCAATTGTTAGGGGTTCAAGCCCAAGGGGGCTAGGATCCCACGTATGCAAGGCAACGCGGATCCCAGTACCAGCGGTTATTACGATTTTTCTTATTTTACAGCCTAAACCATGCATGGTGGGGCGGTGCCATTTTTAGGACTGCCAGAAGGACCTCGGACATAAAAATTTACACACTACCCTATAACTCCCATACCGTGTGCATCGCACCTTTTAATACCTTATATCCATGCGTTCCCTGAATGGAGCTGAATCTCCTGCTATAGGCCACGCCCATTTCCGCCTGGACTTTTCTAAGCGAAAAATCACGATTTATCGTAAACCTACTTTTTCAAACTGCTCCTAGGCCGTGCAACCAATTAACATGAAACTTGGCACATAGCATCTCCAGACGGAGCTGACAAAAAGTTATGAGAAGAATATTTATTGGTTACAAAGAAATGTGTGTAGCCAGCTATAAAAACAAGAAATTTGGCATATCTTAGCCAATAAAAATAAAAATAAATGCTTTCAAGGCAAAACTTTAGATTCTTGTTTGGCATGACACTGTCAGGCTGGCCAACAAATTTGGCGAAGATTGGCCTCTAGGGGGTGCTACAAATGTAATGAAGGGCTCATCAGATTTTTTATGAAATTTAGAGGGTACCATCTAGGGACACTTCTGCATACCCCAAAATATACATTAGGCCACGCCCATTTTGACTATTCGGTACACTATTGTAGGCGTGGCCTATTGCACCACAACATATTTTTTTTGGGATTAACCTCTTACACTAAGTGAACAACTTCAAATTAATAGGGTAGATGTACAATGCATCAAAGACCTCACATACCAAAAATTATGTACAGTATATATGCTATAATCAACGTAGACAGAGTGCACATTACACATTGCATCTATGCGTTACTTAAATCGAGCTGAATCACATGATATAAGCCATGTCCTTTTCCACAAAGAAGTTTTACGCAAAATAGCAAAATGTGCAAACTCCTCCTAAGTCAAGTATCTGAACTGCACGAAATTTGCCATGTAGCATCTCCAGACGGACCTAAACAAAAGTTAACAAAATAATTTTAGGGGCGCTATCATCAGCGTAGAGGCGTTTTGGCCAATAACTTAAATGGAAAATTTGCAACTGCAATTGCAATTTCTGTGCCACAGAGGGTTTAATAACAACATAAAACCTCCACACAGATTTTTTCTGATCTTTGAGTTACAGTGAGTGGCATTTCAGCAGGTGACAGTTCTCTTGTAAATTTTGTGAAACACTGTCTACGACGAATTCATAATTATTTCTGCCTTGCTGTAAAGTTGGCATACAAAATGTAAGACATTAAGTTGTTTCTTTCTTTGTGTCAGTCATTGGTGCCGGCAGCCCTATTCCTGTACGCACTGTGCGTTTTTTCTGTGAGACATTGCAACACATCTAATAATAATAATGTAATTTGTCCACTTGGAAAAATGTATTATTCTAAGTTTTATTGTCACTGTTTTGAGTGGTTTAATGAACCGGTTAATGTAAGAACTTAACTCATAATTGGAACATTACAGTGAGTATGTGTATACAGAACTGTGAATAATAATGGCCAATGCATATGCCTACAGCGCACTGTAAATTTTTTGTATCTTTAGCCCGACAACATGAATATTCTGGTTATGAGGAAATCAGGTTATTCATATCTCTGTATCCCTGTATCTACATAATAAGTAACTACAGATGTGTCTCTTTTAGCTGTCTTGCTACTTCCTACTCTAAAAGTATAGAAACAACAGTCTGTAGCCTATTATGCTTGTACAAAATGCTTCAGCATAATATGACCTTATTATTATCATAATCGCTGCTCCCCCTGGTGGATAGATAAACCATTGCAAGTAGTTTGCATAAATGGGCACCTACGGGCGTTACGAGTCAGCCATGGGTTTACTATGTCATCGAGGGGGATTTCATTTCAGGAAAAGTCAGAGCACAGTCCAACCAGATATCAGTCACGGACCTGCCTGGGCCCCAGAACGGAGGCACGGGAAATTAATTATATATATATATATATATATATATATATATGAATCTATATTTAACGTACCTAGTGCATTGCGGGTTTGGAGCACGTGCCTGTTCGGAACGGGCCGATTGCTTGGCTCCCAGTATTTCTTTCCCACAACTTTATCTAATTATAAACGTGTGTTACACCCCTTGTGTTTTAGGCTCCCAGACTATGGTCAGGAAGTACAGGGGAGACGTTCCCTCCAGGACCGATGCTCCTTCGGGGGTAACACCCTTCACTGTACCTGCAGTATTGACAACAGATGAAGCCACCATGTCTTGAGAAACTTGTTTCTCACTTTATATTGTCTTTGCTATCTTTGCTTTTTTCTTTTCCCTCTTGCTTTTCTCTCACACAGCCGCACTCATACGCTAAATTACTCTCACTCTGGTACTGCTCACTCTCCTAGCTTGACCACACACTCACTCAACACACCTGCCATTCTCGCTCTAAGATACTCTCGCTCTGAGCTTCTCTTGTAACACATACTTCAATCTTCGCATCTCATCTAGAGATTCAGCGTGTCTCCTTTTTTTTGTATAGCCGTCATACATCCAGGTAGTGATGTGGCCCTGGCGGAGGAAGCAGGGAACCCGGCTCAGCTTGCCAGTAAATCCGCTACAGCCTGCAGAACAGCCGAAGAAATGTACCCAACCACCGGCAACAAAAAACCGTGCTGGAGAGCCCAAGAGCCTGGGCGTTCATCTAACACGTGTTTGTATGCGATTAGTTTCATCATTTGTATGCAGGGTAGACAGCAATCAGTTTTTGGCAGATGATCACTTTTTGGCACGACACCAGACCCACTGCAAAGATATACTTGGACCCTCCATTGGTGTAGCAACTCCCGGCCAACACACAGAGATTCCTCGATTTATAGATGGATGTCTGCTATCTGTAGATGATGATAAATAAAATCCATTACACAAGCTGATGGGGCATGTACCACACAACAACTTTTGTAGTCGAGGGTCACCAACAAATTATATTAGAGCATAACTGCCAGCAAGTCAGATCCACACACACACACACACACACACACACACACACCACAACAACAACAACAGCAAACCAGCATTTACGTTTAAACACAGACCCACACAATGCTGTACCAGAACCAAAGACGCTACCAACATGCCAAAGAGGTAGACAGACTTTTCTACCATACAGTAGCTAGGCCTCTATTAGGCAACATCTAGGCTTCTATTAGGCAACATCTAGGCATATATAAGGCAACATCTAGGCATCTAATAGTGTGAACAGTACTGCGATCTGATGACTGTGTAGTGTGAACTAGGCATAAGCAAGCAGGCTGCAGCCCAGACACCTTATTTGATTGCGTCATGCTGGTTGTTAGGGCTGAACTCAGCTGCTGGGACTCTGAGAACAGGCAAGGTCAAATGCACAAGTATTCATTCCCACATGACAACACACCCACACACTATACACACATTTTCCATTCCTAATTAGCATTATCACTGGCCCTTTTGTAAATGCTGCTGGCTGCCAATTATCAATAATTACACACTATTAGCTACTGGGAAGGTGACAAGGGTCAAGGCTGGCCCTTTTCACTGGACATTATTCAGTAGAAATCACATGCATGGTCATAGCAATGACGCTAACTTTCCCCACATATTTATGATATAACCATTGAGCTAGAAATTGGCCACCAGCAGGAACCTCACTGAATTGTAGTCATATTTTTTTATTCTCAATCACACCAACATGAACAACATCGATGAATTTGTCATTTTTTTCTGATCTCTGAAGCCAAGCAGTGTTAGACTTCAAAGTGATATTCATTGCAGTCATTCAAGTTATTTTTGATACAATGTAGTTACTCTACATTTATTGCACTACATCTGCCGTAGTCTGTCTGCCTGGAAAATATCCATAGATAATGAATTGAGCCTAACAGTGTGGCAGTCGAAAAATGACTTTTAAATTCCAAAGAATTAATACATAAAAGAATATTTTACTATATTATATTATTATGAACTGATGAATAACATTTGCATTTAAATTAAACATCAAAAACATTAAAATCTTTAAATTGTCCAGTTAATAAATTATTTCCTTGTTCTTTCATTTTAACAATGTAAATATTGTATTGCATTTTCATTGCACATTCATTTTCAGTTACTATTTGACACAGTAGAGAAAGAGAAGATAACATCAATTCATGACTGCAATATAAATATTCACAAACAGCACCTGTAAAAAAATGTTGGAGGAAGAGAAAATATCCCTCAGAGTGCATGGCTTATGGGTTTTCTATATTCATTCTTTAAATGATGAATTGATTAATACATTTTAAAATGGAATCACAATATTTATTTTTTAGTATTCCATTTACAAATTAAAAAAAAATGCATTAGAACCCTGACACAATTAATTTATAGTGACTGTACATGTAATTGACGAACTCAAAAACGGGGGAGGGGGGGGGGGGTTAAGATACTAAACTGACAAAAGCAGAAACCAATGGCAAGCTCAGATAGACATGACTTCATCCAATGAGAAGTAGCTGCTGTTGTTTGAGCAAAGAGAAATGTCAATCAGCCATTCTCTCTCTGTACAGACGAGTTGAAATTACTTCTCTCCCGAGCAATATGCCTATTCAGCCTTGCCAGACTACAATAAGCAAAGCGAAAAATGTGGGTTGGCGTTGCCAGGTGACAGTAATTTTTGCCTTTTTGGTGTGTTCCCTTTTTCTCAGCCTGCCTTGTCTACTTCTTCTTCAAGTGGTTTCCAATGTGGATAATGTAATAGGAATAGTTAAGTATAGCAATACCCCCCTCCCCAACAAACACCTGTCTAGGATAGACTTCTCCCTGTATAGTTTTTAGGCAACTTTACCCACTGATTTCATTTCGAGGGACTGAGATCAAAATGTTTGCTGTTGATGTTTGAGATAGCTGAATTATGTTCTGCTGTCAGACTGCGCTGTAGCTGTGCTCAAAATATCTTGACATCTAATTTACATTGGTTATCTTAAAAAAAAAGAAAGAAAGAAAATAAATACACCAGCAAGCAACAAAACGGACTCATGATACAATACCAAATGTAGCTCAGCGTAAATTCTGTCAGGTAGACTTCTAATACGTTGTCTCTATTCTCTTTAACTGATCAGCTGGGCAGTGGGTGTTTCGGTTCTGTATACCAATTAGAATCGGGCACGTATGTTCTATCCAATCACAGCATGACTACCTTGTTTTAAATATCTTCTCTCTCCCGTTTCTGTCAGTTGTATTTTCAGACGAGAGTGCGACTAGTAGTTGTTGGCTTATGGCATTAGTGTTTTTCTATGTTGCGTCTGGTTCGTGGGTGTGTGTCATTTCAGGTTAAGAGCACATTTCAATTCACCTTTTCCGCCGTGTCTCGTGTGGTAGCAAATGATGTCTATCCTAGAGGATTTCTCTCTCGCACTTGTCCTGCAAGCAGTTTTCATGTTTGCCGCCCACCAGTAATGCGGATCACGTTGCTGTGGCCTGGAGTTCCGGGCTCTGTCTAAACTCTGGCTTCTGCCGCAGATTCCTCTGCATCTCTGGGGCCTATTTACCGTAAATTCTATGATAGAGACAGCCGGGGACGTCGTTTTACTTCTATTCATGCATCAAGGTTAATTGTGTACTTAGACTGGCACGTCTTTTCTCTATGGGCTCTCTAGGCAGGCTGCTTTTTAGTTTTCCGACATTTTGTTAGTGTGCTGTCATTGCAGCTGACGTTCTAAAATAAAGTACGTGCGCGTTTACATGCGCATTTACGGTGGATTCAGTTTTTCAACAGGTGTTGCTCTGGACATGGATGCATTAGCTGGATGGTGACACTGAAGTATGTTGTGGCTGAGCGCTACTGCGCAGCTGCAAACTGAGTTTACCTACGTAGTTGTGGTATGAAGAGCCTGTCCGAAGTTGTAGTCTTCTGATGGTTGTGCATGAGTAAACTCCATCGTGTCAATCTTGCAGAGTGAGATTGAGTTATGTGCTAGGAATAATGTAGGCAAGGGGTAATTGTTGCTAACTAGAATGCTAGTTAACATTAGTTATTATCTTGCAAGTAACGGTAGCTTTTTTGTTTAACTATAAACGTCTGTTATGGTGCACACCGTGACATACAAGCGATGGAGCATTTATACATTGTTGTGTTTCTTTAGTTAAACGTACGAATTACGTCTTTAAAGTGCCCATATTATGAAAAAATCACTTTTTCTGGGATTTGGGGTGTTATGTTGTGTCTCTGGTGCTTCCACACACATACAAACTTTGAAAAAAATCCATCCATGCTGTTTAGAGTGAGATACAGTTTCTGAACGTGTCCTGCTTTCAGTCTCTGGGTGAGCTGTTCAAAATCGGCACGGCTTGTGACGTCACAAGCCGAAACGAGCAGGCTAACCGCAACCATTAGCTCGTTAGCATGCTAACGCTAATGCTAACGCTAGCATGCTACCTCGTTCTCAATAGCAAAGCACTGCTACAACACACACAAGTTCACCATAATCTACAAAAGAACTACTTACATGTGCGCCCTCATTTAGAAGTCTCCCAGCTAATCCTGCCTTATAACTGACCAAAGTTGTAGAAACAGCCTGTCTTTTACTGTCTATGGAGCTAGCTAGCTGACATGATCTACATCTGAGCTACTGGGCATGTGCAAGTGTAATCAAAGATAGTACAGAAGAAGAAGAATAAAAGAGGTCTCACTCTGTAGCTAAAACAGAGACCAGGTGAAAAGAGGATCTGCAGCAGTGAGAGAGAGCACTGCAGTACAACAAAAATATGGTGTTTTTTGAAAATTAAACCATGTAAACCTATTCTGGTACAACCTTAAAATACAATTATGAACCTGAAAATGAGCATAATATGGCTGCTTTAACGCTTCGGATGTAAGTTATTGGTGTCAAGTGACGTCATATGGCAGTCACTGGATGCTACGGGGGGTGAGTACTTGATCGCATATAATAAGCAGTACATGGAGGTACGTAAGTGTTTTGTTCCATATTCGTGATGTATCTGGGCTTAAGTACTGTTTAATACTTGGGCAGGTGTAAGATTCTTTCTCGTTAGGGAATGACACGTTAAGGTTTGTCTTCGGAGCTGTCGTGATATTTGTCAGTAGTCATGCTGACGTCAGCAAAATGCATAAGGCACTTATATTCTGCATTTGTACATAAATATACTCATTGCCGTTGTTGCCTGCTTACTAACGTTTTGTGCGTTATGCTCACTCATGGTGGGTAGCTCACACTCATTATGTTTCATATATGGTCTTTCAAAGCAAGTGTTCTCAGCATAATATTTATATTGTACAAACTATCTAACAAGCTGCATTGCTCGCATCAGCTATTTAGCCTACTTTTATTTTCATCTCATATCTGTGGGGGCCTCTTGGTGTTTTACGTTTTATTTTATCTATTTACAAAGATGTGTTGTTCATTTCCACTAAGCTTCCTATGTTGGTAATAGATTGGTGTGAGTCCTGCAAATCAGATTCTGACTGATTCCCGGTAGATGTGTTGGAACCGGTGGCAGCCCAGGTTTCTAATCACTACGTGTATTCACTTTCGGTTATGGCTGGTCTCGGTGGTTAGTCTTGCATCATTAAAGTACGTTGTCTTATTCATGGGCACGCAAACTCAGCATGGTGCATATGGGTCGCGTGTCAGCATTATGGTCATCGCATCCTCCTATTTCATGGATCCTTCTTGCGGTATCTTATGTCTGACTTTGTTACTTTGTACCTAGATTCTGCGATGCCCTCTGAAGGTAAGTATTTTGTGTATTACCCAGACACTTTCTATCACTTATGAAATATTTTGGGCATGTCAAGAACAATACATTTTTGTTGTGGTTGGTAATCATTTGTTTCGCATAATCGTCATCGTGCGGTTGGCTTCTCTGTCTTAACCACGCTAGGTCAGTTGGTATCTGGGTATTATTAAGGCGCTGTATTAATAATACATGTGTGGCACTTGTTTTCTTTTGCTGAGCTAAGTTTTGGGGGAATCCCTATCTTAAGTATGGTGGTGGTAGTCCATCTTACTGGGCAAAAGGCAGTCGTTATTGTCTTATGTTACTGATTGAATTTTAGCAGCTAGTTGTACAGTTCATCTCTGCAATATGTTTAAACATAATTCACCTTTGCAATGGGATTCTTATATAGCTACACCCTATATATCTCCTCATATCTGTCTCATTATGAGCATGTTTTACACGATATCGTTGCAGCACGGCCAGCTATACTTCATATTATGCACGTTTAAATAGCTTCTTATTGCAGCATGTTTAACCTGTTTTTCTCGCAGGATGGGTAAATTCTCTATTGTAACTCTTCATTTATGCAGTGCATTAAGTGACGTTATCACTGATCTTGTACGCAGCTAACTCATGACATTTGACCTCATTAGTTGTACTCCTTACAACACTAACCTTCTAAGTCTCAGACACTGCTTCTTTTCATTGCTTTTAATCTAAGATTAACTACTCATTGCTTATGCTCATACTAGAGGTTTTCCGGGTGTATTTCGGTTTAGCCATCATTTAGTTTTCTTTACTCAGTTTAGTCGGGTCATTCATTCAGAATAGGGGCAGCTACTAATGTGGGAAATCAAGGCATTTCATGTATGTCCCTGCAACAAACCGGCATATGGTCTTCCTCTGTTTATTCCCCTTACATTCGTGACGTCTTCGCAACTCAGTGATCTTTTAGGCATAATCCAGGTAAGCGTGCATATAACTGGTTGTGGTGTATTGATCTCTTAACAGTGGTGGTTGTAGTACTGCATCTCAGTAAAATAACCAGGCATATATTTATTTTAGTAAAAGTACTATGATAACCCTTCAGTAACAGTACCCGTTTCTAATGTACTTTAAGTATTAAAGTATAAAGTCTGCAGAGGTTCTGTGTTTGTTCCGGCCTGAATTGCTGAGGTTTGGTTTTGTGTTCAGCCTTCTTAATGTGGATGCGCTAGTTCAATCATTGTTGCCCGTACTGACACACAGTTTTGCCATTTAAAGATATGATTGAGTATCTTATCTTACAGAGTAGTACCCTGTCACCCTTATTTGTATTCCTGGAGATTTCCCTATGTCCAAATGTTGGTTTAAACAGCATTTGGTACTAGTCCTTATCAAAGCTAACATTTCACCAAAGCGTTTTACGAGTCATTCATTTGGAATAGGGGCTGCTACTACTGCTGCTAGTCGAGGGGTCTACAGTACTTCTCTACAACAACTTGGACGGTGGGCTTCCTCTGTGTACTCTTCATATATTTGCTCTGATGTAGAAGACATTATCAATAACCAGAGATCTCTTAAACCTTGATTGTGGTAAGATTGCATATAACTGGTGGTGGTGTAATGGATGGGTGGTGTTCTCAATGGTACTGATGTATTGTTATAACTGTTTTCATCAATT
Organism: Sander lucioperca; assembly: GCF_008315115.2. Classification (NCBI taxonomy): domain Eukaryota; kingdom Metazoa; phylum Chordata; class Actinopteri; order Perciformes; family Percidae; genus Sander; species Sander lucioperca. The sequence goes on along the minus strand of NC_050174.1, from coordinate 28,724,003 downwards.
TAGATTTTATTTTTGCATCTATCATAACTACAGGTTCTGTGTTTGTTCCTGCCTGAATTCCCAATGTTTTGTGTTATGTTCAGCCTGAATTGCTGATGTGTATTGCCTTACAGGTGCTTTTGTAACTGCAGAGGTCTGTGGTTGTTCCTGCCTGGATTGCTGAGATTTCGTGTTCAGCTGAATTGCTGATATGTATTTTTTGTTTTAGATCTGCTTTAGATCTGTTTTAGAAGTTTTGTTTGTTCCGGCCTGAATTGCTGATATGTGGTTGTTTTGTAATTACAGGTGCCGTTGTAACTGCAGAGGTCTGTGGTTGTTCCTGCCTGGATTGCAGAGTTCATGTTCAGCTGAATTGCTGATATTTTGTTTGTTCCGGCCTGTATTGCCGAGTTTTGTTTGTTCCGGCCTGAATTGCCGAGATTTTGTTTTGTTCCGGCCTGTATTGCCGAGTTTTGTTTGTTCCGGCCTGAATTGCCGAGATTTTGTTTTGTTCCGGCCTGAATCGCCGAGTTTTGTTTGTTCCGGCCTGAATCGCCGAGTTTTGTTTGTTCCGGCCTGAATCACTGAGTTTTGTCCCGGCCTGAATTGCCGAGGTTTTCTTTTGCAAAATCGTATTCTTATGTCTTTTGGGGTTTGTTCAATGTCAATGCTCAATGTCTTTGTTACACTGATTATTCACTGATTATTTAACACATTCATGTTTCTATTACCATACAGATTGTTGCGGCTGTAAGGTATGTAGGCTATATTCTTGTCATTTAATCACTTAAATTCTTTTCAAGTTTTGGGGTATGTGTTTGGTTTTCCTAAACATTAATTGTATAGATCCCCTTTTACAATGGAGTCTAATCTCCAAATAATTGTTTGTACTTGTTTGGTTAATTGTTAGTAATAAATGTTTGCATATCTGCAACGAAGTCTCTCCTGATTGAAATGTAGCTCAGCGTAAATTCTGTCAGGTAGACTTCTAATACGTTGTCTCTATTCTCTTTAACTGATCAGCTGGGCAGTGGGTGTTTCGGTTCTGTATACCAATTAGAATCGGGCACGTATGTTCTATCCAATCACAGCATCCTTGTTTTAAATATCTTCTCTCTCCCGTTTCTGTCAGTTGTATTTTCAGACGAGAGTGCGACCCGCCTCCTCCCCTTCTACCTCCAGGCATTGTCGACGGTGTATCGGTCTTCTCCCGGCTGACGGCCCATTTTATATCTCGGATTTTCTCACCACCACCAGTGTCTAGATTCCATTGGGGGATGTGTTTGGTTTTCCTAAACATTAATTGTATAGATCCCCTTTTACAATGGAGTCTAATCTCCAAATAATTGTTTGTACTTGTTTGGTTAATTGTTAGTAATAAATGTTTGCATATCTGCAACGAAGTCTCTCCTGATTGAATAGCCATTTTGGGGCGATGGAAAAGGTTTTAAGGGTGGATTTCTCCTTTTTATATTGGCAGTAATTGGATATTTGGCAAGCTTTTTTCAATGACATTAAAATGGGGTGGAAATTCAATCATAATGCCGTACATTTTAGTAATACACCTAAAACCATTTGCTTATCTTAAGTGCTGTTTAAAGAGAGTGGTGTCCCAGGTTAAAAATACAGCACAGAGCCGTCAAGGAGAAAAAAGATGAATAAATAATTATAGTAGAAGGCGAAGGGGGGGACTTGATACTAATTTGCATTGCACAATTGATTTCTCGCAATACCCTGTTTGCAACGTCAGTCATTCCCTCTTTTGAGTTTTAATTAAATCCCCGACTGAGTTCTGTTCGAATTTCTGATTTGAAGCCACAGTCAATAACAGCAAAGTGTCCAAAGATTGGGCCCCATTCACTAAATCAATTCCAACAATGCTTCCAGGCCTGTGCCTCAGCAGAAGGAGTCAGCTGCACAATGGGTGTCAGAAGAGATAATATCTTCCCACTTGTAACCATCCCTTCCCTGCTGGGGGAACACTTCAAAACAGGCCTATCAGTTCCCCTTCCTCCTCCTGCCTCATTTTATGATTTCATTTTACATAATGTGATGATGCTCATAATGAATGGTAATGAAGATTGAATTATCCACTTTTTAATGGATATGATAGCACCCAGCCTTTATATTATATGATAAGTCCTGCTAAATATTGTATGATAACATATCATTGGCATGTACTGTACGTGGATGTACTACTTGTTATATTTCATACTTATTACATAATAAAATAAACATGCGCATACATACATATACAGTACATTGAACACTCAGAGATATTCTTTGTTAAATATAAAGGTCAATGAAATATGATTGGTTTGTATGCAAAGTCTTCTGCCAATTGGATCTTAATTATTTTCTACAGGAAAGATATACGCTAACCCCTGGTGATGAAGCATGGAAAAATTTTCCAGACAAAGCGGTGTGGTAGCATTTATGAATAGGACCCACTGAGGACCCAGGTGCCTGCTCCCACTCATTATGCCTCACCTCTGGCAGGTTCTGTGTTGCATTTTTAATGAAATGGAGAGCAGAGCAACAGCTTTCATTTCACATCTCACATTCCTTCAGACAGCCAAGTCATCTGTCAGAGATGATAAACTCCAATTTGGTGAGAGGTCAAGTGAAATATTAACAAGGGCCTCCAGCAAACCACCCAATCAACTGATAAATGATATATTCATAAATCAATGGGATGGAGCTGACAGCTGCTTTAAAATGTTTTGTTACAGGGAGACTGGCATATTGGCTTTTGGAGCAAATTAAGTTTTCCTTTATCTTGCCTAGTTCTTTATGTTCAAGCCAAAGTTACCAGTTTCCTCTGATTTACTTCCAGATGTGACATTTCAGTGGGCGCAACAGTACATCCCTGCTGCTCTTTTAAACTTGAGGACGACATACAGGCATAGGCGGAAATCACAGGTGGGTCGGGGGAGTCAGGACCTACCCCATCTGAGGGTTGTCCTTAAATTTTCATTAAAAAACATATATACCATTGCAATCAGGACAAAACATTTTTTTAAGCGTTTTAAGTTTAGAAACATTTTGAGTCCCCCATCCCAGGCAGTGGTTTGGTCCACTGCCTGCTTTCCCCCTTTACGTCACCTACACACACAAGTCCGGTGGGAGTGAACAAACTACGAAGTTCAATGTAAACATTGGATGAAGTGATTTTTTTATACAGATAATGCTGAGTCATTAATAAATTAGTCATGACAAAAAATGATGATAACCGATGTATTTTTCCATGAGTCTGCTATACTCTGTCCAGACGAAACCTAATCGTTATGTGAAGGATGCAAGATAATTGATTAATTTTAATATGACCACATGGTGATCCTATGAACCTAACTCATATTTAAACAACTATCGCTTTGTGTTGTTGGCCAGAGAAAATGACCAATAAAAATGGACCTCATGTCCATTTTTCCTTTCTCTGTCATTTTATCATATTCAGTAAACCAAAAAGGAGGACGTCTCTTACTTGACGTTAGATATTATATATAACTGCAGCAAGCCCACTGAACTGCCACTTAACATCATATTGAGCAAAACCCAATACAACTATAGATCTACAATATTAGCCTAATATCAGTTTACACATGTTCACGTTTTAGTGGATGACTTAATATCTAACAAGCTGTTAAACAAGCTATACAAGCTAGGTAATGTTATATTCACTAACATAGTGGACTCATGAAAAAATACACTGATTGTTGTAATTTTTTTGTCATGACTAATTTACTTAGCATCATCTGTATTAATGAAAACAATCACTTCATTTGATGTTTAAAGTGAATAAAATAGCCTTGGCAGCCTAATTACTGGAGTTCCATGACTACACATAGCCCGCTGTATTATTTGTGAACCCTTCAAAAGAAGCTCTTGAGAAATGTTATGTTTATTGTCCCTCCCAAACTCATGGGTCAGCATGATCTCTTGATCTTATATCTACATTGAACTGTGCAAACTTTTTTTTTTAAAGATTTTTTTTGGGGCTTTTCCCTTTATTTTGAAAGTGGATAGACATGAAAGGGGGAGAGAGATGGGGGATGACACGCAGCAAAGGGCAGCAGGTCAGATTCGAACCCTGCGCCGCTGCAGGACTCAGCCAACATGGGGGGAATGCTCTTACTGGGTGAGCTAGAGGTCGCCCCTGAACTGTGCAAACATTAAAGTTACACTTTGCAACTTTTGGAAGAAGAAAAAGATTAAATATCATCATGCAAATGACAAGTTAAATGTATAAGCCATAAAACGTACCCTTGCTCAATTCAAAACACTGATGACTTCTACTACTGCTTTATTTAGTCTGGTATTAGCAGTAACTTCTGTAGGCCTATGCTAACTGATGTTAGCAAAGTTAAGATAGATATTGCTGTGAAACTGACATTACTGAGTCAGTGTGTATGACTCTTGTGCTACAGGGTTGGGTTTGGAACTTTGGTGTGGCTCAAACTACTTCACAGAGGCTGAAAAGGTTGTTATTTATTATGTAAGATCATTTGGTTACTACATATAATAATAATAATAATTATTATTATATAATACTTATACTTATAACGCACTATACAGGTTCTATACATGCACAAATGGAGAGATGTCAGAGTGAGGGGGCTGCGACTGCTGGACAGGCGCCCTGAGCAGCTGCTCAAGAGCATCTTGGCAGTGCCCAGTAGGTGAACTCTCCAACTACCAGTCCACACAGGGACTGGTAGTTGGAGAGTTGGTCTGTGCAGGGACTTGAACCAGCGACCCTACGGTTCCCTGACTCCCCACGGATTGAGCTACTGCCCCCTATATGCACGTCAGCATGAGTGCAGGAATTTTCCCTGATACATCAGACAGTAAAGAGGGGTTTAAACAGATGTGTGTCATACTCCATGTATTTTGACAGTTCCTCATTACACAAGACTAAGAGTCTATAGACATTCTAGCGACTTTGTGAGGCTATATTAAGCACAGCAGTGCTTTGAGCTAAGGCCTATGGAGACAGCAGCAAAACCAAATCTGCTGTCAAGTGCGGGTAAAACTGTATGAGTCATGGGGGACTCAGACGCACCGCACAGATAAAAGATAAAAACGGATGAACGGGCACGGGGATGCCCAGGAAGCTGCTGCGCAAACGTCGGCCACCGTCATGCCTCTGAGGAGGCCGCGGACGCTGGCAGTGCACTCGTGTAGTGTGCCTGAATGTTCTGAGCGGGGGGTTCCACCTCCTCCGTGCTATAGACCTGGGTGATAGCTTCACACAGTCAATGAGACAGACGCTGCTCCGAAAGAGTAGGTCCGCTTTTCTCTGTAGTGAGCAAACAGCCGCTGTGTTCGTCTGATGGCTGCCATGCGTAAAACATACTGGAATAATGTGCGCGCCGAGGAAGTCGGTGAGACACCTCCTCTGCGTCGTTGTTATGAGGCGGAGGGAAAAGTAAAGTAGCCGCCAGCGCGCATAAATCACTCCCCCTCTTAGCCGACGTCAAAGCCGAGGAGGAGCACTGTTGTCAGCGACAGCGATCCTGAGAGGGGCTTGCGCCAGAGGCTCGAAAGGAGGATTCCCCAGAGCTCGGAGCACCAGGGCTAAAACCTATTGAGGTGTGAGAGAGCGCACAGCAGGTTTCCGTCTTCTGACCCTCTTCAAAAAACGTTTTACCAGGGGGTGCGCAACAACTGACCTCTCTCCATAGCCCTCATGGCAGGACGAAAAGGCCGTTACGTAGGCTTTAACTGTAGACGGAGCCAAATCATTATCCAACAATGTTTGGAGGTAGTTAACACCAGCGCTGGAAAGCCGCAGTGGGGTGGGGGGGGTTGGTTTGCTCTCGCGCCCTGGATAGTGCGCACAACGGCAGGGGGCAAGCCCAGCCTCTCCAAGCGCTCTCGCTCAGCGGCCTGGCCCATAGCCGCTGGCTTATCACCGGGGGGTGAAATATCGCACTGATCAGCTGCGACAGTGTGTCCCCTTGCCACGGCAGATGCCATGGGGGCCCCACCAGTAGTTGAACCAGGGACGGGAACCTCGCTCATTCCGGTGCCACCATAATGACCGATAGACTCTCCTCCTGGATGCGTGCCAGGAGGCGAGGAATCAGAGGGACCAGGGGAAAAGCCTATAGGAGAGCCCTGGGCCATGGTCAGTGAGAAAAGACGTCGACCCCGAGAGGTGGGTTGTCCTGTGTGTTCATAGAAAAACCACAGTGTGCACTGTGTATTTTCTCGTGATGCGAACAAATCCACCTTCGCTCTCCTGAACCTGCTCCATAGCCTCTGCACGAGAGTGGATTCAATTTCCATTCGCTCTGAGAGGGGGCGCCCCCTCGACATTAGGTCTGCTGTGCGGTTCAAAACCCCCAGGATGTCACCGCTCTGAGTGACAGCAGGTGACTGTTTGCCCACAGTAGAAAGCTCCCGGCTATGTCCAACAGCTGAGCCGAGCGCACGCCACCCTCACGGTTTACATACGTCCCTGCAGTCATGTTGTCCGTTCTGACGATTACATGCCTCTCTGCCACCACTTGGGCGAAATGTTGCAACACTTTCAGCACCGTGGACAGTTCCAGGCAGTTTATGTGGGGAAGAAGGGAAACTGGCCATTTTCCCCCTACCACCTGTGATTCGCACATGCCTCCCCAGCCGGAGGTCTGTGTACACCGTAATGTGTGTGACGTCACTCTCCCCAGGGGAAAACCGGATGACAGGGTCCGGGGGTTTCCCCAGTATGCCAGGTCCGACTGTAGAGAGGGATGGTCAGCATACACCGCTTGTGCCGTATCGGGTCTAGGTGCATTCAACCGGACCATCTCTGAATCTTTCTCATGTGGAGGAGACCCAGAGGAACCACCATGTGACTCGCAGACATCATGCCTAGGAGACGCATCACAGACAGTGCTGACACTGTATCTGTCCTGTGTTTATATTTGTATATAGTGTCTTTTTGTCTTCCCCGGTATCTAGTTTCGTGCAAACTTTTTCTGGCATATTGCTGTGTTTGCTCTACATGTAACGTCTGTTGTACCGTGAGGTACAGATTCACTTTCGTAACTTTTTGCAACTTTTTTCCCCACAGCTCGGAGCTCCAGCTGGATAGCTAGCTCATTAGCTTCTCCTAGCAGCTGCTCCCCTTTGTTCTCGGGCGGACCACATCTTCCCAGGTCTCCGTCCGCTGTATCACCGGACTTACTTGTTTTGTACTTGTTTTGTTTTTGTCTATTCCTCTCATCTATCCCGGCTTCCAGTTCTGTGCAAGCATTCTGCTCTGCTCAACTCACTGTATTCGTCTGTGGCTGGCGAGGAATCTACCGGCTCCGGCCTCGGATCTTCCCTGCTCCCACCGTTCACTATCTGACTAGCCAGTTAGCTAATCTAGCTACTGCTTCATCGTCCTCAGGCCCAGCAGGATGGCAACAGGATGGACAACATTCATCCTCCGGACAACGTCGGCTGTATTACTGGACTTTAATCACTGGACTACCTCGATCACTTTCTTGCTGCTCTTCTGACCCCTCTCTGGACTATTTATTGTTGTCACTCCCGCTCTGATGGCTAGCCAGCTGCTGTTAGCCACCAGCAGAGCCAGCTATTGTTAGCCACAACGCCCGGACAGCGTTCGCTATTTTCACTGGTGTTTTTCCTCGGACTACCATCTTCCACAACACCGTAACACCACAGCCCTTCTATCACTCTTCCACAACACCGTAACACCACAGCCCTTCTATCACTGGACACCAGTCTCCCACGGTATTTCTGTCCATATACTTAGCCAGGCCCAAGCTAAGCTCTGAACACTGGGTGATTATTTGTTTTCCTACATCTAAAATTATGACTCGCGTTTTGCTGTTTTTGCTCTCCTCCATCGTCTTACTTCCATGCAGATTCCTTAACTCCTTGCATTTTAATACTAACACTATTAACCCCACTGCCCCACTGCACGTACCCTCTGAGACTTCCTGTTGTTTACAATTTCTATCCAGTGATGCAATATCCTTATTTGTTACTAAACACCTTGGCTTACCTGCACTTACCACTCATCCCGTTAATTTTCTTTTCCACGCCCATAAGCCCATAACTTTATTTCATTCTACTAACCAGACTAAATGACCAGTTCTTAAAACCATGGCCCATATAATCATCCTTCTTCTCCTCTGCTCTTCAGGAGACATAGAGCCAAACCCAGGCCCCACTGCCCTCACCACCCCCCAGGCGCTTTCATTCACTGACTTCTGCAACCGCAAAAGCCTCGGCTTTATGCACCTTAACATCAGAAGTCTGCTCCCTAAACTAGATTTATTCACCTCCCTTGCTCATTCAGCCAACACTGATATTCTAGCCGTGTCTGAATCCTGGCTCAGGAAATCTACTAATAACTCAGAAATAGCAATCCCCAATTATAATATTTTCCATCAAGACAGAACCGCCAAAGGGGGAGGTGTTGCAATATATTGTAGAGACAGCTTACATAGCTCTGTCATCCTATCAAAGTCCGTACCCAAACAATTTGAACTTATACTTCTAAAAATTCAACTCTCTAGAAATAAGGCTATCACTGTTGCTGCTTGTTACAGACCCCCCTCAGCCCCAAGCTGTGACCTGGACATCATTTGCGAACTAATCGCCCCCCATCTAACAGCAGAATTTTTATTGTTAGGAGATTTAAACCTAGATATGCTCAACCCCCCAGCCACTCTACTTGCTAAGCTCGATGCCCTCAACCTTACACAAATTATAAACAAACCCACGAGATACAACCTCAAATCCGTAAACAAAGGCACCCTCATAGATATTGTCCTGACCAACCTGCCCTCTATATACACCCCAGCTGTCTTTAACCAGGATCTCAGTGACCACTGCCTGATTACATGCATCCGTAATGGGTCCACGGTCAAACGACCACCACTCATCTCAGTCAGACATTGTCTAAAACACTTCTGTGAACAAGCCTTCCTGACTGACGTGAGCCGTGTAGCTTGGGAGAACATCAACCTTATCCCGACAGGGGAGGATGCCTGGATGTCATTCAAAACTGATTTCCTATCTGTCCTAAATAAGCATGCCCCATTTAAAAAGTTTAGAACCAAGAGTAGGTGTAGCCCCTGGTTCACCCCAGAGTTGACCGCCCTCAACTAACTAAACTAACTAACTAACTAACTAAAAACATCCTGTGGCGAACCGCATTAGCCCCATGACATGCAACTCTTTAAAGAAGCCAGGAACCGGTACACTCAGGCTGTCCGAGTAGCTAAGGCTTGCTACTTCAAACTTAAAGGACAATTCCGGCGCAAAACGAACCTAGGGGTTATTAACAGATGTGTACTCACTCTGTCGCTCTCTGGGACATGTTTTCATGCTAATCAAATGTGTTCTCACTTGATCACTTAATAGACCGCAACTTGCACTAACTGTAGAGTGACTCTTCACTACACCTCAGCATTTATCTAGACTGTCTATTCATATACATTGTGTTATAACTGATCTACCTCACTAACTAGACCACTAGACTAACTGTTTACTGACTCTTTACACCCTCAACTCTTTACACCATCTCAGCAGTGATATAGACTCTCCGTTCATGTATATTGCATATCCACCGACTTACTGGCACCTCACTACGTGCCGGCATTTGTAATTGCCCACTTATTCTGCACTTTATGTAGCATATTGTATTCTGTGTTCTTGTACTGTATTGAATGTGAAACTTTTGTTGTCTTGCACGCCTACACTTGTCTTGGCCAGGTCGCCGTAGCAAATGAGAACCTGTTCTCAACGGCCTACCTGGTTAAATAAAGGTTAAATAAAAATAAATAAAAAAACTCTGCCAGCTCTAACGTCAGAGCGGCTATCTCCCCTGAGATGACGCGGCTGTTTCCAACACACCGTTGAAAAGGAGGTGGAGGGCTGGTAAACTGGGGCGTATAGCCTTTTTGTGATAAGCTGTGACAGCCATGCATTCCTGGGTGGCAAGTTTTCCCACACTGCGCCCCACTGCGAGGGTGGGCGAGCGCACATCCGTGTGTTGTATGTTGCCATAGCAACAGAGAGCGCTATGCTGTGGATGCATGGCGGGGCAGTCATCGAGTCAGAGTTCTCCCCGTCCCGCTAGACGGTTGGGGGGAGGAGTGACTGTGTAGCACGCACATACTGAGTGGGCGCTCGCTCCCGCTGTTTACACAGTGCGGAAGTGACCGGGCTCCGCCTATGGCACCACCTGTGTGCAAGGCGTCAGAGCTATTATCTGAACTCGAGATAGCATGATAGCTTTTACCACGCCGGTAAGAGCCGGGGGAAGGCTGGCGAGTTGAGGCGTATAGCCGTGTGTTGTTTGTTGCCATAGCAACAGAGAGCGCTAAGCCTTCCCACGCTTTGAGGAGCGAGTGCCTGATCATAACAGCCCATGGTAGAGCGTGACCGAGAGAGCGGCAAGCGCATGCCTGTGTGTCGGCTGTTTACACAGCAGTGAGTATCGCATCCCCTCCACTACCTACAGCTCGTGGCTGCCCCAGCCTCAGCGGAGAACAGCCAAAGCTTAGCGGTCATGGCGAAGACAGCAGAGCTAGCGGTCGTGCTAGCAAAACGGTATTGTTCAGCGCTGCGGCCACCTAGGTGGTACACTGGTACGCGCAGTCAGTGAAGCAAGCATGGACCTGGTTTCGGGGGGACGGCGGTGTGGGCTTCCGTTGGCCGGGTCGGAAGCGGCTGGAGGCCCAGCTCTGCCGCCGTGGCGGGACCGCCGTCCATCTCCCGGGTTAGGGGAATGCTACTCGGCATTCACACAGGTCGAGAACAAGATGGAGAAAGCCGCTGGTGTGGTGCTTCTCTCCTGGAACTGAGACAGTCGCCATAGCAGGGCTCCGTAGGGAAGAGGGAGGGAGGGCCGGCAAGGGAACCGTCTTCGGAGGATTGAGTCAGCGGACTCGTGCCTGCCAAAGAGGTCCCCTTCCCGGCTGTGTGGGTGTCGCCGCCCTTACCTTACTCGACTGTCCGCTCGGCTGCCATCGTCTGCCGCTTCAGTTCCTCCAGCGGTAAAGGACCGCAGAACTGGCAGTGGGGTGCCAGCCTGGTGAGCGGGGTTGAGGGCACACCTCGCAGCTCGAGTGGAGGGCCGGCGGGAGGATGTAGCCGGTCGGTGGTCGGTACACTGCGGACACCGCTGTTCTTCGAAGTCTTCAAACTGCTCGTTGCTGAAGAAAAAATGGGAGCAGATCTCTGGTCGCGCCATTGTAATATACAATATCTGCGGCCGTAAGAGAGGCCCGTGCGGGGCACAGGGCGCGAAAGAAATCTTCACGACTGCGCATGCACAAAGGGATTAACTCAATAGCGACAGCCCTTAGAGGGCAAAGCCTATGTGAAATAGAACACACATTGATTTAATGTTCTATCATAGGTCCATAGTTAAGATGCAGGATGACATCTTAAACATCTGAACAAGTTACTGGTCAGTCCATGTACCTCCAAGATCACACTCATTACTAATAAGTTAGTGTGAATACCTAACTGATTAAAACAATGTATCATTTTTATTTCTTTGGTCCGAAACAAGCACTGTGGTGGTTAGTACTGTCATCTAGGAGCCAAAAGGTCATGGTTGTTTGATTTTTGTTTTATATGTGCACATGTGATTGCTGGGTTCTTTTACAATCCAAAGACGTACAAGTCTTGAACCACTTAAAATGTCTAGGATAGACAGGGGCGGACTGGGACAAAAATTCAGCCTTGGCACTGTAGCCACACCAGCCCACATTACCACGCCCATGAAGCCCCACCCACGGACACATGCATTCACTAATTACATATGTGTACAGATGGTGAAATAATATAAGCAGTACCTTATGTAACAGATTTTTAAACATTTAATGTAAGTGACAGGCAATACTTTTTAAAGAGCGCACGTTTATAACAAATTTACACATACAGTAAAAACAAAAGAAAAGAATCTGAGGATGTTGTAGAGTCTGTGTGCTGTCTGTTTATGCTGTTTTATGCTGTTACTGTCATTCTCTACAGTATGTTGTTCTTTGTTGTCACTGTCTGTTTTATTCTCCTTGTTTCTCTCTATTGACACTGTACATATTGTCTGTCTGATTCTCCATCTTTTCATCTGTTTAACTCTCTAACTTCTGCAATTATAATTAAATAAATATTATGACCTAATGTACAGTTAAGTTTAAATGTATATATCTACATGTAGACATCATTAGGATTATTGTCATATGTGTTCCCCTCTACTGTAGAGTTAATTACAAACCCAAAGTACATTTGTGTGTCACTGTGTTTTTTTCCTATCTCTACCACACTCCTCCCTGTCTCTGCTAGGCCTACAGTAGCATCCTTCCTCACAGCATTGGTACTGGAAGACCAGGCGTCTCTGGCTGTACTGATTCCAGCAACATCCTAGTTAATGAACACAGTATAAGATGTAAACATTACAGCTACATGTTTGTATGTGTGTAAGTGTGATCTGTGTGTGTGTGTGTGTGTGTGTGTGTGTGTGTGTGTGTGTGTGAGAGACAGTTGACTCTGCTGCAGCAGCTGAACACACGATTCAGACAAGGTAGAACATAAGTAAGCCAGTGGCTTATAGTGCCTGTAATAGAAGCCTATGTGCCACCATACCTAAGGATTAATTATATACCTATGTCATGTATTCAATGTTTTATTTTAATATATGACTAGCTAGGCATTCAAAGTAAAGTTCACAACAAATGTCTACAGTACTAAGGCTATTGCTATAGGTTTTTGACATGTTAGACTATATTGCAAGTAGCCTAAAGCAGTCTGTTTACCCAATTTGGCAGCGTCAGACTTAAAGGTGCTGTAGGTAGGATTGTGAAGATCCAGGACTTAGCCAAAGAATTTGAACATCGACAACTTCTCAGTCCCTCCCCCCCTTTCTGCTAAAGCCCAAACGGTCTCCTAAGCCCCTCCCCCCACAAGGGAGAATGAATGCATGTGCATGAGCAGTGATTGACACACAGTTAGACACCCCCCCCCCCGGCCCTGATTGGAGGATCTGAACAGGGAGCGGTGGATTTTTTGCAAATCGTACTACAGGCTGTAGGTGGTGTGGTGCCAGAGGAGCTGGATTTCTTTTTTTAATTACCTGCCTAATATAGTTCTACTCAAACATAGGGTCAGTGTCAGCAAATATGACAGAAAGCTAGTTTTATAAGTCTTACCTACTGCATCTTTAAAGCAACACTAGATAACTCTAGTGTTGCTTTAAGAGCCCTTTTTTTGCTTTCTCAAAGTTTTTCTGCAACGCCTTTTCTCTTTTTACGGTCTATTATCTAGCTTTTACTGACAACCAGCTTTTAGCTCGTGTTGCACTCTCTCTGATGATGTGCTTGATTTTGACAGAACGTCCCAATTTGAGTAACTTCTGATTGGGTCGGTTGGCCAATCTCGGTACCAGGCCGGCCGTTGCCAACTGGCCATATGCTTAATATTTATTATTATTATTATTATTATCAATATAATTATTATTATAACCATAGTGAAATCATGCAAGCGATAAAAACCTGTCCTATGCGCTGTCGGCCTGTAAAGACAATTTCATTGTATTTTAAAAAAATAATCTGACCGGTTCAAATAAAAAAAAAATGGTCCGGCTCCTCTGGCATTTGCAAGAATTGCCAGATGGCCAATCAGCCCCGGATGATAGACCTGTCAGGATTGTTCGCTTTCCATCCAGTGTTCCTGTGTTTCTTACAACACCAACAGCTGCACCTCCAGTCACCAGTCCGTCAAGCTTCTGAAGTTCGCGGACGACACCTCCCTCATCGGACTCCTCTGCGATGGTGACAAATCCGCCGACAGGTGGGAGGCTGACCACCCGGTGACCTGGTACAATCAAAACAATCTAGAGCTCAACGCTCTAAAGACAGTGGAGATGGTTGTGGACTTCAGGAGGAACTCAGCCTCAATAGCCCCCATCACCCTCTGTGACTCCACAATTGACACTGTGGAGTCTTTCCGCTTCCTGGGAACTATTATCGCCCAAGATCTCAAGTGGAAGCTGAATATCAGCTCCCTCATCAAGAAAGCACAACAGATGTACTTCCTGCGGCAGCTGAAGAAATTCAACCTGCCAAAGACAATGATGGTGCACTTCTACACAGCCATCATTGAGTCCTTCCTCACATCCTCCATCACCATATGGTACGCTGCTAGCAATGCCAAGGACAAGGGCAGACTGCAGCGTGTCATTCGGTCAGCAGATAAAGTGATTGGCTGCAATCTGCCATCGCTCCAGGACCTATACGCCACCAGGACCTATACGCCACCAGGACTCTGAAGCGTGCTGGAAAAATTGTGGCCGATCCCTCCCACCCCGGCCACAAACTCTTTGAGACACTCAGGACCAAAACCAAAAACCACATGAACAGTTTTTTCCCATCCGCCACTAGCCTTATTAACAAGGCCTGGAAACCACCCTGACTCTCTCCACTCTGCTCTTTTTATTTCTATCTTTATTTTTAATTTAATACATACTGTGTACATATACTTATACTTATATTGTTTATACCTATACTTATATTGTTTAATATTCCATTTAGAGAATGTGTGACGTGCACCAACAACACCAAAACAAATTCCTTGTATGTTAAAAATGTACTTGGCAATAAAACCCTTTCTGATTCTGATTCTGATTCATAGGCTCAAGCACAATGACCCTGAAAAACAAAAATGTTTAGATTATAAAACAGCAGGCTCAAATTACTGTTTTGCCCCAGTGGAAACTACACAATTTCAGCCAAGTGAGAGGGTTCCATTGATGAATAGAAGTGTTCTGTCACTAACTGTGAGTGTGTGACTGTGGTAGAAGCACCTTGAGTTTTTCTCTGCAATGTTAAATACGTTTTATCAGAGCCTCAGCTCGGGTTTAGAGGCCATTTCCCATGAATCCCAGTGTGGGCCCTCTATGGCCCTCATCAGCCAGCTTGTAAATAAATCAGCCACAACCATATGGCTCTCGTCTTTTGAGATTGAATTTACCTCACAACCGCTGCACCGCTGTGCACTTTTCTCACGTCAGGAGACAGCAGTGAGCTGGACAGTTAGAGGTTAAGAGGGGGGCAGACTTATGCAGAGTGAGTCTTGAGTTTGACAAGCGCTAGCATTCATCCCTATCTCTCGGTTTGACAGGGAAAATGGAATTGGAGCTTTGGCAGGTAGTCACAGTTGGTAATTAGTTGCTGGCCTTACAATTTAAATCTGGCAGAAACAGCAACAGTAACACTTAGGTCAATCGCAAAAGTGGCAGCAGACCTTTTAGCATTTTCAGACAAGTTACCACTTTGTCAGTTTAGGGGGATACTGTCTCTGTGATATTTCATTTATGTCTATTTTTACTTGTACTCTAAATGGACAGCACACAAAGGCTTAAAAATACACTATATAGGGACCAAACTGACGATGAACAACATTAAGCTTAATCATGAACCAACTTGTTCTAAAAAACAAATGGACATTGGTTTTAAAATGAAACAAGTTCTGACTTTTTTTGCATCCATAGTGGGTGAAACATATAGTACTTTGTTAGGCTTTTTTCGGATTGCCTAGTCATTTTCCATCAACAGAAAAGCTGTGAAGAAATGTGTCAATATAGGAGTAGGTTTTGCTGAAGGATGAATTACAACAATCTTTTTCGGTACACTACGTTTTTATTTTTACATTTCTGTTGCTGTATGATTTAGCCAGACGTGCTGCTTCCACTTGCTTTCAGGATTTATGCTAAGCTAAGCTAATCGCCTCCTGGCTTTAGCCCCTCACTTAATACATCAATATTCTTATCTAACTTTTACTAAGAAAACCAATAAATATATTTCCAACTAGATGTTTTTTTTTTTTTTTATCCTGAATTGTATCTGAATAAAATACACTCATACATTTGAAAAATAATAATTTAAAGAATATTTAAAATCCAAAACTGTTAGTAACCAAGAGTATGAATCTAAACAATCATGTCATGACAGTTTTTAGTACATGATGCTGCCCCCGCCTATTTGCACACAGGCGACCCCTCCCCCAGGTTCCCCACAACCCCCTGTCTTGCGCTCTCAATGGCCACATATTTAGCCTGCTAGTTATCTGGGATGCATCTATGTGTCTGCGATGCATCTGAGCCTTGTATCTTTGAACAGTTCACAGTGCATTAATTTGCAAGCAGCCAGCCCACGCTGATAGCAGGACCAAAGTTGCGTAGTGTAATCTAGGCATTAAACAATGCTCCTGCATCACACATAAAGTAAGAAAGAAAAGCTGACAGAGAGAGAGAGAGATACGGGGAGTGGGGTGCACTCTCTGAACACCCTGATCTGGATCTGTTGATGTCTCCACTCTCTGAGGAGGAGTGCCGAGTCAGCACAGAATAGAATGACAAGACAGAGACAGAGTAAATCTGGTAAAGATTGTCTGGGAGTGCATCTCAAATAGAAGAAAGATGACTTTTTGTTATGCCACAAGAAGATTAGAAGTGCAGCTTTTTGCAGTTTGCTTTCTTAATTGATATCCCACATTTAGGACTGAAACATTAAAAAATGCCAACACAGGTTTAAAATACATCATTATTTTTTGTGATTATTGCACACACATCATTCTATCCGACAATTCCCTCCTACTAACCACCCCTACCCCTCCAAAACCTATACCCTTTTAAACAAGTGGATCAGAAGCTGAGTTATGAGCATGTAATCTACTTAATTTGTTTTTAAGTATCATGCATCAATTCCTGGAGCAAAGACAGGTGAGCTGCAGGCTCTCAGGTGACCTCTAATGATGTCACAGTGAAATATCTGTAGCCATAAAATGGAAAAAAAAATGGATGTTTTCACAATTTTTCCAGAGCCTGCGGTTTTCAAATATCTTTTTTTGTCTGACCAGTCATGGACCACTACAAAAACAGCTTCAATTTACAATGACATTCAAAGAGATTAATTGCAAATCCTCACATTTGAGAAGCCACACAAGAAAATGTGTTTTTGCTTAAAGCGATTAATCAATTATAGGGCTGTCAATCCATTAAAAGATTGTAATCCCGATTGATCACATAATCACAAATTAATCGCACATTTTTTATCTGTTCTAAATGTACTTTTAAAGGGCTAATTTTTTTTTTTTATGCTTGAGTGGTATTTAGGCTGGACGTATTCCGTTGGTAACTGGTTCACATCGCCAGTACATGCAAATAACTAATCATCTGGAAGGTCTTTGAAATACAACTTGCCATTCAAAAGACCCTTTTATTTATTCCCCCCACCAGCAGAGCTGCGCTGTGTAGTGTTTAACCGAGGACCTGTGGACTGCATGCAGTTTACTTTAAATAAAGTTTTACTTTAAATCATCTCCATGCTAGAGCTGTAATCGGGCCTTAAAAGTTAGGCCCGAAAAGGACCGAGCCCGAAAAGTACATTTTGATTGACAGCTTTTTAAAAGCTTGAACCTGTTTACAGCCCGACTGTACAAAAGGCCGTCTATCAGCAGTGATTAGAGTGCATGTCGGAGAATAGCGCGGACATGCACTTCACACCGCGAGCGGGCACACGCACCACTAGGCGGAAAAGGGAGAGAAAGAAAAAAGAGACTGCGCCGCACGCACACAGCTCTTTTGTCTTTCGTCAAGAATGAGTCATTTATAAAAAAAATGTATTTATTGATGACTAACGTAGGCTATAGGCCACTTGGAAGTTGGAACAAAGAAATAAAATAAGTCCTCCAGAGGCCAGCCTCCGTTTCACCTCCTCAGCATCCATTTTCGCGCTAATCGAAACGCATCACCTGACCGCTCATTTACCACGCAACCCAGAGCGCAAGCCCGAGCCCGGCCCGAGCCCGTGTAAAATGATAGAAATTAAGACCCGAATCCATCGGGTCCTGTCGGGTCCCATCGGGTCCCATCGGGTTCGGGCAAAGATCTTAAGCTCTACTCCATGCCATGTTTTTGTGAAGCTAACTTATTTATTGAACATGCAAAAGAAGTCATTAATCTGAGAACTTGTTCCCTTCAGTAAATTTCGAACAGCTAGCTATTATTTGAAAATGCAATTCTGCCGTGAACGATCCTGCATCATATCACCACAGGCCGCACTATACCAGTATGTTTTGAAGAGAACTAATTATCACAATCATTGTTGGCAATGCAGTTTTCTTTACTTTGCTATGTGATCTTGATATTGATTATTTTGTTTAAAGTGCTTCTCTGCTTTGACCAAAGCTGCTTCTGTCCACCAGGAAACACTGAACTTCCCCTGCAAAATTTCCATCTTGAAGTTGTCATCTTTAACCTTTATGCCAGGTCAGCTTACTACTTAATGTCATGAAGAATGGCAGACATGCTGTGATGAACAAACTGTGTCTGAAACTGTCTTTTAAAGCAGTTTAAGAGGTGAAAGGAATTTCTCTACCATGACAGACGAAAATGTTATCAAGACAGGGCTTTAAAATGCCTTAATAAAAATATGCTCGTCTCATGTTGGTGTGGACAGCTTTGCCAAATGTTTTCACTCCATTTCACTGACACTTAACAAGAGCCAGGAGAGGATCCCACTTATTTAACATTACCTCTCCACTGGCGGCCTCATTATCTTCCAGAGAAGCTGCTCAAGAGCAAGATACAGCATAAGGGGAAGACAGGTTTCAGCTTTGACTGTCAAACCAAAGATGATGTGTATTCGCTGGACTGGATTGAAAAATATGCCGTATCTATATATCCTAAACATGTATTATAATTGATGTAGGTGGAATTAGAGCAGCAGCATCCCCAATGACAAGTTCAGATTTAATTCAAGACTTCTACGTCTCACTCAGACAGAGTTTGGGCCAATATCAACAATTTAGCAATATGTCCAAAAGCAAGCCTTTGGTGGACTGAGTTGAAGAAACAAGAAAGTCTACACCAATGTTTGGCACAGTTAGTCTTGTCTCAGCCATGTGGAGCTTGTTTGAAGTAGCTACTGATGTGCTGTTATTTATGCAAGACCACAGAGACCACAAGCAGAGAGCTGTGTGACCCACATTCAGCAGACTTGAAAGTGCTGCTCATTGCCAAGTTTAACAGAGGGCAAAAGTACACAGAGGGCATAGCTGTTTCATGTAGGCTGCTTGTCCTGTGCAGCCACCTATAAAAATACATAGCACCGAAATATTTCACAAATAACAGGAAATTAACAATTATTTCTCTACAATCTGCTTTCCTTTGCGGTTCTTCTTAATTTTGGTAACATTATGGGTGCTTAAAAGGTCATTGCATTGGTATGTAACCATATACAGGACTCTCAAATACAAATTATATATCTGTTTTGTTGCAGAATTAACATTTAAACCACCCAAATATTATAAACATTAAACAACGACCAGTCTTGCTAATGATTTACTTAATCTGGGGTGCTTGGGTAGCTCACCTGGTTGAGTGTGCACCCCATATATAGAGGCTCAGTCCTTGCCACAGCGGCTGTGAGTTCAATTCCAACCTGCAGCCCTTTCTGCCTTTTGTCTTCAGCTGTCCTGTCAAATAAATGCCTAAAAATTCCCAAAGAAAATGTAAGATAAAAAATAAGATTTACTTACTCTTCCTTGATTATGGAATACTGATTTTTAACTTTTTATCTTGGGGAAAATGTGTTTACATCATTTTAATTAGGTGTCTTTATCGTTCTGTCGGACACTATGGTGTTTTTACACTGTACCTCTCAGAGATTCATTGTCAATCAAAGAGTGTAGTAGTAGGCCTACTGTGACATCTTTTTCTTGGACTTTCTATTCGTAAAAGTTTGTAAAACGCAACATTTCCTGTTGAATGACTTCAGCATTGGTCATTTGTTTTAACCTCTTGTGGTCCGGAATGTTGTTTTTCAGTTGCAAAGGCAGAAAAAGAGTGACATTGATATAGGGCAGGGAGGAGGCTGATGGGAAAGTATTTAGCTTAAGTGTTGGCCAAATTGAACCTTTGACTTGATACCTGCTAGATACCATGGTATAGCCTCAATTACGATATTACATGTCTGAACCAACTTTCATGGGAATCCACCCAAATGCTGTCAAGACATTACAAACCTCATACAGACACTAGGAAAGTTGCAGGGAATCGCCCAACACCCTATATGGTGGCAAATCATTTAATAAGAGTTATTAGGTTGTTTTAGTCTAAAGCAAAGCTGGAACGACCAACTGACTCTAAACATTCTAAACGACCAAATCTCCCTTACTGCCAACATTGCTGCAACAACTCGATCGTGTTGATACATGCTCCACAACATCAGAAGGATACGCCCCACTCTAATCCAGAAGTCGGCTAATGTTCTGGTTGATCCTCTTGTCATCTCATGCCAAGACTACTGCAACTCCCTCTTGGCTGGTCTGCCTGCATGTGCCATCCGTCCTCTGCTGCTCATCCAGAATGCAGCAGCTCGACGTTGAAGTTCTTTCACACTACACTGCTCCTCCGCTCCCTTCACTGGTTACCAGTTGCTGCCCGCATCCGACACTAGTACTTGTGTAGTATAGTGCTGCAGACAGATCAGGCCCAGTGTACATCCAGGACATGGTTAAACCTTACACCCCAGCAACCAATCTGCTTGCTGCTTCCTCATTGTGAGGGACACCTAATCACTAAAAAAAAAAAAACGACTGTTTGCTGTCCTGGCTCCTAAAATGGTGGAACTAGCTCACCAGTGAAATCAGGACAGCTGAAAGTCTACACATCTTCTTCCGCAGGCTAAAACCTCATCTATTCCGACTGCACCTTGGCTAAGAAGATGATGGTTATAAATAAAATAACAATAATTTGTTTTTAAACTTGCCGTTACATGTTGCACTTACAAGTGGGTCTTTGTAGTTTAGCTTATTTGTTTGTAGCTAACTGCTATGTGATTTTTGCTATTCTGAGTTTGTACCTATTGAAAGTCGTTTGGATCAAAGTGTCAGCTAAATGACATGTATTGTAAAACAACACAAGAAGTTAACTTGGCAGTCAAGGATTCTGTGGCTGGTGACCTCATCAACAAGAATAAATACAAAGCCCAAAGATTAATTGCAAAAACAACTTACCGCATCCTAAAAGTGCTATGTTATAAACCTCAGAGCTGGTTAAAACAGTTGGGGAAATGAACTGGTGTGCATCATATTTTATTGAGCTAAATATTAAGCACATAGCCCATCTCAAACTGTGAGGATGTTTCTCTCTGCCTTTTCTCTAATGTGAAGTTTGTTTTCTTAGAAACAACTAGTAACAATCTCTCTCTGCATTGCAAAGTACAAAGAACATAACGTTTGATCTAGGTAAAGTACAGCACTGAGATATTACATTTACATTAAGAGTTTGTTATACAACCTGGCAAAACTATTGTCCTGGCAAAAAAATAGTCTGTCCTTTGAAACTTTAATCTAAAAATCTATTTTTGTGTGGTTTCTTGACATGCAACAACTATTCAAGTTAATTAGTATATTAATTATTTATAATTATTTGGACTTCAGAGAGAAAAGCTGATTATTAATATAAAAGAACTGAACTGGATATAAATGTCATATAACAAATAAATATCAAGAAGAAAAACTTATTTCCTGATATGTAAATGCTACATATTGTGGACGCAGTTTGAATAGAGTTTAAATAAAAGTATACTCCTTTATGTCTTTTTCCAAAGAGGTCAGGGAGTCACCTAAACAACTGTTCTGTTGTCTCAACATTCTGTGCCGTGTCAACAGTGCAAACCAGACTTGATTATCCTCACTGTACGTCAGAAGCCAATGCTGGCTGGCAGTCGGAAGGGAATTAATTACACACTCACAGATTCACAGTTCTGACTGCAAACACAATGAGTTCAACACAAACAAACACTGGTCAGCATTCATTCCCGCAGATGAATAAAATACCAATCATTATCTACGCCTCACATCTCTCCTTTGTCTCAGCTGCTCCACTTTGCCTAGAATTTGCTGACAGCCTTTATTGTGCAGTTCAATATCAGAGACAAAAATGCATCCGATTTCTTTCCCTCAAAGATCCTACAAGACGATCAACTATCATTTAACTCACTGCTGCGCTAATGAATAAATACATAATGCCTCATTGTAATGCAAGGAATTTCCCCTCTGAAAAGCCCAGATTAAAATAAATTGGTAATGATTAAACCAATTAAATCCTTTGTCAGGTTTAGTCTGTGCAATAAACTTAAATGCTTGTTGATGATCAAACAAAAAGCCACAGTGTGATTATATGCTATTGTTGCACAATCAGTTAATGGAAATGATTATAGTATTGCATTCATTTGGTGCTCTCATAAGCTGAGACACATGAGGCTTCATTATTGAAAGGGTAAATGAATATCATTAGATCCCTCTTAATTTCACTCTGCTTGATTTGCTGACAAAAGTTCTTTGTATTTAGCTATATTATCAATACCGTATCAATTCAGCCCAGTCTCATGGCAGTTCGTGAAATGGTCACGTTATTGAATCTATTGATTCGTGTACTGAACAAGTTAATGTCGTTATTTTTGTGTGGTGAGCACGGATTTTAAAGTAATGTATTTCAATGGGAAGCTTATTTTGTGACCACAGAACGATTACGGTAGCGAGTAGTATTGATAAGGCGAAAATCCACGCAGGGAGGTTGGTCGGGGTGGAGGATGGGTCAAACAACACAGGACATTCACCCCGGAGACCGGGGATCGCGTCCCGCATGTAGCAGTTCCTTTCTGCGTTATTCTCTTCGTAACCACAACTGTCCCGTTGTTGTCAGCGTGTCCTGCGTGTTACGGTTCCTTTCCCAGTTCTTCTTTTCCTAACCACAACCTTTCCCCGTTCTTCTTTTCCTAACCACAACCGTCCTGTTGTTGTGGCCGGCGTGTGGCGTTTCAAGTCCCCGTTGTTGCGTGCCACAGAGACCGCGGATCGTGTCCCTGCGCCCGGGGATCGCGTCCCGGGTGTGGCGGTCCGTCCCGTTGTTGTTGCCAGCGTGTGGCATTTAATTTTCCCGTTGGGCCGTTTTGTTTCGCCGTTGTTGTGTAGCAGCCCAGTGTCATGGCAGTTTATGAAATGGTCACGTTCGAAAATCGTGACCTGTACACAAAATAAACGAGAAAATCGAGAAAACGAGAAAAGTGACTTGTACACGAATCAATAAATCAAAATAACGTGACCATTTCACAAACTGGTGTGAGACCGGGTTGATCACTTACAAGCCATTTCATAGTTACCTATCTTCATATTTCATAACAGGTTAGAGAGAAATTCCACATCATGTACATCATTTGATCATTACCAATTATGTTACATCAGTGTAAAGGGAAAAGCTCATCCTGAAAAAAAGAAGGATAAAAGGCTTCTCTATTCAATATGGTATTACTCAAACAAGCTACTGGGACTTGGAAATTAAGTTGTGCATAAGTATAGCAGCTATGGGAGAAAATAACTGTGATTGTGTAAATTACCTACTTTGAGACGGAATATGTGAATGGGGGTTTATTTTGAAGCTTATCTTTAGCCAGTAGCTTATCTTAGCAGGCCTACCTCTAATGTATGCTAGCTGTGGTGTTAGTATTGGTATTTTAATGTGTATGGGGTCTGTCCTGTTTTCTAACAGTGAATGTCTGTAACATGCATATTTACTTATACACCCAGAGTCAAACACCTGCTTTGTAAATCCCTCACTTCTGCTATCAATAGTGCTGATCATACAGTGAGTTATATTATGTTGACAATGAATCAGTGTCTGGTCAGACTCAGCAGACATAGCCGAGAGTTTCAGTCCATGCAGCTGCACAGTAGCCTCACACTGCAAAAAGACATGCGAATACAAAGAGGCAGGCTGTCTCTCACTAAATCTGGAGCTTTTGGTGTTTAGTGCTCAGCACATAATTTGCATATTTCTAATGGTGAGTTTTTGACTTTTCCATGAGGATGGGAGAGCTGGCAAGATTGATTGGCATCGTTGTCCTTTATCTTAGCTGGCATTGGAGTTGGTCTCAGTTCCAACATTGTTAAGCATCCTTTTTTTCAGGCTCAAAAGGGGTAACAGTAGGAGAGTACCAATGGTTAGTTCAGTACCTACTGGTTGCTGCTTTTAAAAGATAAAAGATAGAGAAAAAAATGATTGATGTGCTACTTGGTGCATTTTTGCCTACTTGAATCTCTTCTGCTGGCTACTGAATTGACAAAAACCTGTCATCCTGCCCCTTCCTACCTTCTTTACCATTTGTATGTGGATGTTTGAATGCATTTAGGCCACGCCATCACATATCCAGTAGGAAGACCTCTTACTAAGGGCGTTTTCACACATGAAAGTCCGAACCAAGGTCCGGACCAAGGTTCATGTTTTTGTTACATTGTATACATTTGAGCCGGTAAGTTTTGGTTTCACACTGCAGTTATGCAAGCGCACTAAAGATCTATACGTGACAAAACTACGTCCTGCCGTCATCACATACGTGAGCTGCGTCTCCAGATACTTATAATTGATTGGTTTGTAGACGGGCTTTCCCGTCCTCTCGTATCTTCTCTCTGTGTCGGAGTTTTTTCATCTGACTGCTGCTCTCCCCTACTGACTGCTGCTCACTCCTACTGCCGCGGCTCTTTTTGTTTTGTTGTGATGTTGAGAAGCGAGACACGGAAACTTTCTGGAGAATTTATTCAGAGACAAACGGAAACCTACACTGTACATTTACTACCACTTAACAAATAAACTGCTGATGTATTCTCAGCTCTGATAGCCGACAGCTGTCTGTTCTGAGCGCATTCACCGTCACTCTCTCATTTAGCCTACACACTAAGCACCGAGCTATTCCTTAAAGGAGCTTCCCCGCTCTTGTAACACAAGGAGAGTCTGCCAGAGCTTCTTCTATTTGGTCCGAAAGTCCGAACCATCCAAAAAATGCTTTCACACTATAAACGAACCGGACCATGGTTCAGTTTGGTCCGGACCGAGACCTCCTCTTTTGGTCGGACCAAAATTTGGTCTTTTGATCCGGACCGTGGTCCGGGGGAGGTTTCACACCTGTAATTTTGGTTCGGATCAAACTGAAAAGTCCGAAAGTCCGGACTAAATGAGCTATGTGTGAAAACGCCCTAAGTCACTATTCAAGATGCAAAGTTCAAATTGGACTATAAGTGGAAATAAGTGCACTACTCACAATAATACGATGATATAAAAAGGAAAAATCACATTTTTATTTGTGTTCATCATACCATTTAAGGATTGTACTATGCAGGAAGCTACACATATATTTTATGCACATAGCAGGTCAAGAAAAAAATGTGTGACAAGTAAAACTATTAGCATACTATCCCCCCTTCATGCCCTGCCCAGAAAGTGTGGAAAGAGCAGAATTGGAGACGATTGTGTTTTTTTCCCAGCAGAGCAGGGCCTGATCCTTGAGCTGAAGGAGCATTGCTCTCCCCAGACACACTTCCTGCACACACAGCAATACTGGGGAACTCAAGCCTGATTGGAGAGGACAGGCTGGTCCAGTATTGCCAGCAGAGTGTTCCGGATTCGGCATTTGCGATGGCGTCCTGGCAGGGACATCGGTCCACTGGGCTCTGATTGACAGCAGGAGCCAACATGGCTCAATAGCAGCACACCTGATGATGGTAGGTTCAGCCAGATAAGGCTGTCTTGATGCTGCCCATATGACAGCCAGCCATAATCATACATTCTTCTGAAAGGGCTGCCTGTACCCTGAGTATAACTACATCAGGCTGGAGGAGATCACTCTTTAGCCGAACATGGCTCTCTCCAGCTCAGTTGAAGTGATGGATGGCCAAGCAGGCAGGACAGCCTAGTGGACAAATAACTTACTCTTGCATGCTCCTCCACCACAGAGGACTTGTGTCAAAAGTAATGGTTGACAGCCTGGCTGTGAAGCCTAATGGCATTTAGGTTGTGGGCAGACATCTGATTAGAGAGGGGTGCATAAAACCTAGAGTGCATTATTAAGTGTACTGAATGTCAGCACACTGAGCTCATCTGACACATCAGGTGCCAATTATAGAGGTGGGCCCTGATTTGGTTCTAAATTCAATGCACCGAGGGGGAGCTCCTTTGGCCTAACTGACATCTGCCTTGTTAACTCAGAGAAACTGGAGGAGAAGGCTAGCGACTATCCTTGCCTCCAGGCCTCCGTGGGCCCTCACGGGGGCACAGGCACACACGCATCCCCACTAAGTGTACTCCTTACCTATTATTGATGAGGTTGAGGGTGAATGGAATATGAATGGGAGACAGCCAGAGTGACATTTGGAGGTGATTAGATACTGTTGTGCACCATAGTTGGAGTGTTTGGCAGGGCAGTTCATTCATTAGTCATCACTGCATAGCACTTCAAATCTTCACGCATAAAGAGGTAAATAAAGCATTCATGGGTATCATTGCCTTGGGCAGCCGGAGAAAACACTATTGATTTTTCTGGAGTGTTCTAAAATAATGGTCACAGATGTGTCAAGACATTCATCAAACCGTCTCTATGAGCCAAATCCACAATGCAGTAAAAAGCCAATATGCTGCTCTGTTCTCTCAGAGTAATCGGAAATCTGTGCCAGTGTTAGTGGTGACAGTTTAGCTATTTGGTACAATATACTGACAACCAATCACACACACACGCACGCACGCACGCACCCACCCACCCACCCACCCACACACACACACACACACACACACACACACACACACACACACACACACTCAAATGCACAGCAACCCCACAAGCACCAGCATTTTTCCTTTCACAGAAAAAACATGTGCAGCTCTCTTAAGCCATATTGTTTGAACTCCAGTTTTCAGATAGACTGGAGTAGATTGTAATTTAAGATCAGGATTCAATATACTATATGCAACAATTCTCTTCAAGCTGAAGAATATTGCACCCACAGATTTATATGTCCCCCAAGTCTGACGCAACAAGCCTCAAGGTGCATGTTGTCTACTCTTTCAATAATATGTAATGTGCTCTTGACTATAAAGCAGATTCTCCCAAGGCACCGCCAGCTGTCTCACAATATATTCTTGGTCGACTTGGTAGCACTGATTATTAGGCCAATACATCATGGCAACAGCAAAAACAACAACAGGAAAAGAGGGCAACCATGGGGAGTTTTTATACCTTGTCCGCACTGAGCTTTATCGGAGGAAGTATAACAGGTCAGCTGAGAGGTGACCAGATAATTTGACCTCAGCTAGGGATGACCACAAAGGAATGCACAAAGACATTTTATCCTAGTAAAGTGACTCTATAGAGTGCACACCACTGATCAAATAACTATCCGTCAACAAATTAATGGGTGGAGTTAGGCTGAGGCACTGGAAATGGTTGTAGAGTGATTTGTACTTAGCTGTTGTGTTCCGACATGTTAGAGGTTTCCTCTTTGAAATACCACCCACAGCCTGCCTTTGGCAATTAAAACAACATCATGTACGTGCTTGAGTGATACAATAAAGATGAGGAAAATCTGTTGTACCTTTAAAGGGTACTTCCAACTATTTAAATTAGATTATACTGTTTGTAGTTCTGAAATGTCAAGATGAATGAGATTTTTCCTTCTAAATCTCAGGCAGCACAATTTAGTATTGCCACACAATTAATTAAATTGTAAAGACTTTTATCTTAAAAGCCTTGGACAAGCAGCTTTTTGCTGAACAACCTAAACAGCTGTAGTATGTATGTTAACAGCAATATCTAGTAAAGCTTACTCACCTGATTGACAGATCGGTGGATAACGACACAGTGCAACAGCAGAGAGTGGAAAGAGAAGAGAAAAAAGACATTAGCAACATTCAGAGATGTTCACAAGTCATTTGTTGGAAGTCGAAGTCGAGTCTCAAGTCTTTGAGCTCGAGTCCAAGTCAAGTATCATGTGTTTGAGGGGCAAATTCCAGTCAAGTCTCTAGTCTTTTGCAACGAGTCCAAGTCAAGTCTCAAGTCTCTGACCATCTGATCTGTCCCTAACACTGTATTGTTAAATCTTATGAATTCAAAGCACGTCCTGTAGCTACCATCCATACAGTACAGTATCAAAGTCAGTTGTGGGATAACTTTATGGGGTCTACTTAACACATCCCTCTAGCCCTCGGACCTGGTGAAATATTAACCTAAGTCTGTCACATCATATGGATACAACTATAAAGATACAATTTGCCTGTTCCAAGCATTAGCACAACACTTTGCGCTGGTTAGCTTGTTCCCTGTGACGATATATGCTAAATGTAACGTCTCTTTCACTCAAAAAAATGTCTAATGTCGAAGTGGAAATCAAGAGAATAGTGGCAGCGCCGCACCAGTTACAGAACAACATGCATCTCAGTGTCAGTCCAAATTACGCACAATAAGCAGTTTGAACTCTTTTTTTCTGTGTTAGTACGCTCAGTGAAACTTGAGTCCAGTGCGAGGGAGAGAGGTTAGGAGGCCAGCATCTCCACGGCAGGTGACAGTGCGCACAGATCCGCTGCGCCACGCATGGATGAAATAATGAAATAGTAAATAGGACTACAGTAACAGAAATATGTGCAGAATTAAGACAGTCAAGACGGCCCAGTGTTTGGTGGACCGGGTACACCTTGTTCACTTAATAGCCTACAAATGGGGTCATCCCTATGTTTTTAGAAAAAAGGTTGTTCCTATGTTCCCCGTTTTTCCCAAAAAGGGTCCTATGTTCCCCTGTAGCAATACACACCGAGGAGCATAGGACCCTTTTTCTGGAAAAGGGTCCTATGTTCCCCGCAATCTATCAATCTTTACGGTAGGGTTAGGGTTAGCCATGGAATTTGGCAGTAATGGTGGAAAAAGTAACAGACCGGGGAACATAGGACCCTTTTTTTGAAAAAGGGTCCTATGTTCCCCAGTCTCATACAAAGAGGGGAACATAGGACCCAGGGAACATGGGACCCGGGGAACATAGACACGCTCCCCCTACAAATGCATGCAAAAATGCATGCACATGAGTTTGCCCACTCAACACAGCGTTTGTTCCTGGGGAGATGGATCCCTGCATCCCGCCTCCTGTGCGCCATGGATGTCTGAGCCTCAACAACTACTAACTATAAAGATACAATTTGCGTGTTCCCAGCATTAGCACAACACTTTGCGATGGTCAGTGTTGTGCCTGAACGCGTTCATTGAACGATAGTTCATGAACTCGTTCATATTTTGGGCGAACGTGAACTGAACTTACTGCCTGATGAACGTTACTGTGAACTCGTTCATTCTGGTGTCTGTGAACGGCACGCTCTCTCAGTTTAACTTCGTTCAATAGGGTGCCAGATTTCTATAGAGCCTTCCAGGCGAAAACCCGGCTAAAACACACCGTAAACAGGCCTTAATATGTAGCGGAAAAAACACCGAATCTGGCAACACCAGCCACCAGTGTCGCAACACTGCATGCATCATCAAAACAAAACGCAGCATGGAGGCGACAGCAGCATGGAGGCGACAGCAGCCTGGAGGCGACAAACCAGCAAGGAGGCGTCGTATGATCACGAGTTTTATGACAAGGTCAGTGAGGATGAGAAAAATCTTACATTTCTGTGCAAACTTTGCCCGCCCGCTTTCAAAAAGAAAATCCGCACTTCAGTCACATCCACAGCAAAACTGAAACGGCACATTGAACTGAAGCACCTGGCTAGCCTTTCAAGGTATGGGCAAGCCAATAAAAAATCAAAAGACAGTCAAGACAGAACCTCGACCCAAATCCCATTAACTGCGTACAGTAGCGGCTCCGTTGTCATCTCCCAGCCGCAGCTGGACAACCTGGTGGTGCAGTATATTGTCGGAGACCTGCAGCCTTTGAGTAAAGTAGAAAGCCCAGCTTTCATAAACTTAATTAAGGGGTTGCAGCCATCCAAAAAGGTGCCATCAAGAAAAAAAGTACAGACACTGTTAAACAAGAAATTTAAAGAAAACATATGTGAACACAGCTCAGACTGAACTGTCTGAGCTGTGGCAATAACTTATGTGTATATAATATATAATAATATATAACATATGGAATAAAAAGAACTATGACCTAATTCATTTTTGGAACTGTGAACTTAGTTAAAAATTTTGAAGTATGAACTATGAACTGAACTAGTTAATTTTAAAATTTGTGAACTGAACTTTGAACTAGTTCATGTAGAAAGTGAACTTTCCCAACACTGGCGATGGTTAGCTGTGACGATATATGCTAAATGTAACGTCTCTTTCACATTAGCAAGTGACTGACCTATCTGGGTGCGTTTTGAGATGCCTGATGAAGTTTGACGTTGTTGATCCGGCATCATTTATCTTGGTGCCACACACCTTGCATGTAGCTGTTCGCTTACTGCCACTGTTTACGAAGTTATTGAAAGCAAAACTAATGACAAAAGGCACAACTCCGGGAGCACTTGGTGTCACCATCGTCAGTGCATTTTTTGATATGTGAGTGCGGCACATAGGCATAGCGCATGCGTTACGTTGCACATTATGGCAAAGGGCAGGGGACATGCAGCTCGCCATACGTTTCCCCAACGTATATGCGCCAATAAAAGAAAATAGAAATACATGAATAAATTTAGATTTAAAAAGCAATAATTGCATGAAAACAGGTTGTTGACAAGTCTCGAATCTCGAGTCCGAGTCAAGTCTGAAGTCTTTTGGGTCGAGTCGCAAGTCAAGTCTGAGGTCAGCTGTTTGTGCGACTTAAATGTGACTCGAGTCCGAGTCTCAGACTTGAGTCCCCATCTCTGGTAACATTTGCAACACATAAGCAGCCTCAAGATTAAAAAATGACTCCCAATTTAAAAATATGCTATATAATCTGATTGAGGTTCTGTGACTCAGGCACTAATAATCTGCATCCAGTACTAAGCAGCAGTATTCTTGCAATGTAATGTAACAAGCAATGCTTTGAAAGCCCCTTGTTGCTCGTTCTTGCCCTGTCTGCTGTAACATTTGTACCATCAGCACTCAGCCATGGTGTGACAAGGCCTCTGGAGGTCCCAATTAGAAGGCTTCACCTGTCCAGCAGGGGATGGAGTCAGAAGTCCTCCAGCTGTCAGACCTGTGCACTACCACTGTCATATCACTCTTCATAAACGGCCACTGTAGCCAACAGCCACTGCCTAAAAGCCTTATGTTTCAATGGCCATCACGGCTTTCACTGCACTTTGACATGCTGCTGCTCTCACTACTTCAAGGGAGACACATATACCATAAATACTGCATGCCAGACAACTCTTGAATCATATCTAGTACAAGGAAACTAAGGGATTAAGAGTGGGGGGTGGACATCTCTTGGCAACTTGAGAACAGGGAAAATACTCAGGTTTTGGAGAGAAGGTTGTGGAAATACATTTGAGGAGCTTTAATCAAAACTGCATTGGCATCTCTGGGTGCCCCAACTGTTTTTTCACATTCTTTTAAAATTCCACTTAATAAATAAAACCCTGGTCAAGCCAGCAGCAAACAGTTCGCCCACCTTCAAATTCACAGAAGTTTATTGTGGCATTGAGGCCAGCACAGTCTGGATGTGCGAGTTTGGGTGGGTCTCTGGTCATGACCTAGAGGTAGGAGCTTGCTCCCAAAGGCCTGCTGGACAGTCCTGGCCGGTGACACATTGATGTATGAGCTCCAGATTTTGCTCCCTCTCCCCCTCAGCACAGAGAAGCAGGTGTGCTGATCAGTGCCACTTGATCTGTCAGTCGGATGGATAAAAATAGCCTTGGAGATTGAGCTGGGAAAAAAGAACCGCCTAACTCTTCGGTGGAAACTCAATTGACTTTGAAAGGCTACTACGATGTTCTTGACCATAGTACATAAGCCAAAGTCTTCTCAAGGTTAAACATCTTAAGTGCTGTTTTTCAGTTATCTGTCGAGGAGAAGATTTGTTTTACTGTTAAGTGTCTATTATCTTGAAAGGAAGAACTGCCCTCGATTGATGTAACATCACCATTTAAATCTGCAGTGCACGGACAAGGTTATTATCTGAAAATAAGTTATAATACTCTTGAATAATGATTTTTGTTGGGTGTCTAACAAAATACATCACAATTATTAAGATACAGTATAAGATATAATACAATAAATAGGGACAAACTAGCATTTGTCCAATTGTCTTGATGCAACCAAAGTTTAAGTATATCAAGTCAGGCTACTATAGCAAAAGTTCTTTGCTGCCTAGTAGGGATGTAACGATTACCGGTGTAACGGGATTACCGGTGTAACGGTAAACCATGGTAAAAATGTTGACGGTAACAATTACCCTTTTCATTTAAAATATCCTTATTTTCGCGGTGGATTAACACGTGTGGAAACCCTGTGTTTAATCCTTCCCAGCTTCATCCGAGGCTCCTGAAGTTGCTGCGCAGGCGCACTGCGCTCAGACAGGAGAAGGGGAACAGAATGTAGCAGCATGTTAACAGACTTTTTTTTATGCCTTTCCCGTTTTGGGACTTGTTGAAGTGATGTGGGTAGCCCAGAACGTAAGTTAAAACTATTCTGTAGCTTGCTAAACTGTCATGGGTTTTACTGCCTCGTTCTGCTATGATGTGGAATTAGCCCATGTTACAACGTGACATTTGGAGAGAGAGCGAGATATATTATCGCCTTGATAATATTGCTGTTGCTGTGTTTCTTATTGCAGAGCTGATAGATGTGCAGATTGTTTAATATTACTTGTGCAGCCACATGTTGATATTCAGGTTGTGTTAGGGCAATTTGCTAGCAACGTGCAATCACCAGTAAACAGACTAGCCTGCGGAGCCACATGCTTAGCTATTAAAGGTGTATTATACTGTTTGCTCTGTTATGAATATGTGTGCTGTAACAGATGTGGCTTATTCTCAGTTTTTGTTACTGAGCAATATGTTACATTTATGTTAATTATTACAGAGAAATGATGTAATTCTTAGTATTGTTTCTTGTTATATGCTGGTGGCTATAACATTTAGTTTTGGTAAATAATGTTCATAGTAAGGCAGATGCTTATTAATGTGCATTATTATTTGCTTATATTTCAGAACCACATCCAACTTCACATGTAACGTCAAATACAACGTCATAGTTAACCTCATGTTCTAGTTGTAAATAAATCTTCCTGGATCTCAAAGTCAGACATCTCTGGTTCAAGTTCTTACCGGACACCCTACAGCGGGCCAGTGTTTCAGCAGCCAGTTTTCAATAGTTTTTATAAGCCTATTGCCTATATTTTTTGTAATATAATAAACACTGTTACACTTTTTGAAACTATTTCAGCTTGTGTAGGCCTAGCAGTGCTTTCTGAACATATTGAACACACTTTTAAAAATACCGTGATACCGAAAACCGTGATCATTTTGGTCACTATAACCGTGAGGTTAAATTTTCATACCATTACATCCCTACTGCCTAGCTTTTTTTCCATTTCTGGTAATTTACAGACAGAATTACTTGGAATATCATGGGCTATCCTCTCCTGCTGAAGGCTCTGAAAGATGCAATACTTTACACGTTTTTTCTGAAGTTCCTGATCAAAAGAGATTGAGAGCAGAGACTAGATGGGAGTAAAGCTGCGGCATCAGCAGCTTTCATTGTTGGAAGGCTGAAGAGGCTCTGCTAGTTGTTTGAACAGCAGGCGGCTATTACACCACATGGAAGCTCAGAGTAATTAAATGTGCTCTGTTTCCCTCCATGTTTCTTTCTCTCTCTTTCCACCATGCCTTAATTCTGTACAGATTTTAAGAGGTGTTAATGTCAATGTTGTTAGCTGAAATCTTTTTCTGCCAAATGTAGCAGAAGTGTTTGATTCAATTGTCGTAGCCTCACAGTTACGGCAGGACTGATAAAACGCACCCAAGTGAACATGCATGTTGGTTAGGCTGCATGATTAAGTCCTCCATTAAATCCTCAAGTGAATTAGTTATGTTGTAGTTACGTTCCCTTTGACTGGGTTCACTTTTAATGAGCAATTCCCTATTTCCTTTCCATTTGATACGCTCCTATCTAACTTTGTCAAAGGTACAAAATTAGGTGCTAAGAAGAAGCTTATCTAATTAGCTAGCCACTTGTGGTGGTCCCAACGGCGACCGCCATTTCAGAAATTGAAGCTTATCATGATCACTATCACCATTAACATAAAAGAAGGCAATGGGCCATTTAATGTGGATTGCTATGTAAACACCTTGCAAAGCATATTCAAATTACAGGGAGATACGGGCTAAGCAGGTAGCTAGGTTACATTTTAGTTAATAATTATAAAGCTAATAAAAGGAATATCTGGCTGTGGTCATAACAGTCACTCGTCTACTGAAACTCCCCAGTAAATCGGTCGATAAGTGTCTCAAACTACTTAATGTGCTGACTCACTAAGTCCCCGGAGTATTCATTCATAACTTAAAAGGCCACGCTAATCCCAGATCAGCTCAGAGAAAAGACAAATATGATCATATTCCATTTTAGAGAGAGATTAACAGTATTAGCAATAGACCCTAAAATAGGGCAGATGAGATAGGTGTCTGTTTCGTATTTGAGAAGAATATGCAAAAGAAAAGACTGTCATGGGTGTCAGGAAGAAAATGTCTGGGTTTGCGACGATTAAAAAACATCCAGTTACCTAAGGCAAGATCCCAGCATTGAGAAAGTCGGATTAATTATGTGCATATGTAAAAGAGTCAAGACATAATTTAAAGAAAGGAAATCACAAGCTACATGTATTGGCTGACGGAAGCATGTTACACCCAGTGCTTGAACATTTATATTTAGTATAACCTCTTCATCTTCATCCCTGCTAGTATAAGTAAAGAAATAAGGAAAGATGGAAAATGTTTTTTAATCAAATATATTGTTTGTTTCATCACTCTGCTTTGTTCATGCCCTGGGACTATTCAGGAAGAATATACAGGAAAAACGTTGGCGTGGAAACACAGAACTACACTATACTACAGCTACACTACGTTGAGGGCACAAGAGCCCTCCCTCCATTCAACAATACGCAACAAATGGGAATGAAGATGGCAGCAAAACGGAGAGCACTTAATTTCCAGTGTTCTGAACAAAGTTGGGGCTTTTGTCATTGGCTTCTTGGCAAGAAGTTACATAAATCATGTCCAATACCTCCTGTGTCTTAGAATATACGCATCTGCTGCTTGATCAGACTACGCAAAATAAGTCAACATGTTAATCCTGCATGACTGGTCCAGTTTTAGGTATGGTCAGGGAAAGGGTTTGATGGGAATATTTTACACGCATCATCTAAATGACTGTCGGGGGAATCGGCGCAGAGGACAGAAAATCTGAAAGACGCCTGCTGTAATCTCAGCAAAAAATAAATGAACAAGCATGGTCGTTTATTTGCTGCCTCCGACCTGGCCTCTCAGCATAAAAATAGACATGAAATATGAGCACGGTGAAAGCACATAAGACACAATGAAAAACCAGTAAACAAAAATATATATTCAACAAAAGTTTGAAGAATGATAGGTCTAACAATAATAGTATGGTCGATATACTTTGATGGCAACAAAAATTCTTGCTTTCTACAATTTTTGCACATGGCAAACACAGTATGGTTAAACCATCAACAACTCTTTTTTTTTGTCAGTAACACTTTACAATAAGGTACACGTCTTGAGTAGTTACCAAGGAACAAATGAAAAATGAATGAGGAACTAATTGCTAGTGAACCATTAGTTAATGAGTAACTCCTAATCAAATCTGAAAAACGATCGCATTTGAGAACAAACCAAAATACCTTTTTTAAGCTGTGCTGAAACCAACCTCTGTTGCTGAAAAAGTGTCAAAAACTGCAGTTCATTGAGTGGCCTCTTCAGGTTGGCTTCAAAAGGGAGTCAAGTCCTATAGACACCCATGTTAAAATGCCCAACTTTACAGCAGAATTAAACAAGTTTACAGCCTGGTACAAAAAACGGTTTTGGTCTCTATAGCTATATTCCCCAATAATGACTCACCCGTTTTAATAATATTCAGGCTTAAAGTTCTGCATAATTAAGGCCATTTAGCTTTGAGTGACAGGTGGGCTGCCGTCACAGGAGGGGAGCATAGACTGTAGGCTTCATATAGCCCCCATCAGCTCTATCCATGCTCCACATCTTTGCCCATTTTTGGATTAGCCGACGTCAGGCACTGCCAAAACGGCGACGGTCGGAGCCACCAGGAGCTGTCCACTTTATTTTAGATACATAGATTACGCACACATAGATTACGTCCATATTTTATACAATCTATGGCTGACGACACAGAGTCTGGTAATGGGAGACTAGTGCAAGGTTATGATAGTTTAGAATTTTCAATTAGTTTTTATTTTATTTTAGTTTTGACTTTTGGATTTCATTTCAGTTTAGTTAGTTTTCAGACTGTTTGCTAGTTTTAGTTTTAGTTTATATATATATATATATATATATATATATATATATATATATACATATATATTATACATTTTAGTTTGTTTTTGTGAGGAAAATTGATCATAATGTTTACATTTAATCTTTGTGCTACTTTAGTGTCCGATGTGAATTAATTACAGCACAGCGCCATCTCATTTCAAATTCCTTCAATTTCTGTTTAATGTCACGAGAAGTTTACTAAAAATATTCTTCACTGCTTATTTTTTTGAGTTTATAATAACCCTGGACTATCAGTAAAACAACTAAAACATTCCAGTTAAAGTAAATTAATAGGCAAAGGTCTTTTGCAGGTCTGTGACAGGACATGAACATGTCTTGCATATGAAAGTCTGCCCAATTACCATGGTGCTAAAACAGTCTCATATCAATTTGCAACTCCTGAAACACAATGCACAAATACATGCATTGTATCTGTAAACACAATTTATGCACAGTGATTTGTATCTGTAAACACAATGCACAAATGAATGCAGAGTGATTTGTATCTGTAAATCTGTGTTGTATCTGTGCCTCTAATTTCATCTGTAAATCAACTTAGTATTTTTCAATGGAAATATATTTGTAAACCTTCTATTTGTGTGGATTCTTTTGAAACTGTTTTTCCGCTCCGTTTGTCACAAACAATTTTTATCTTAAGTGACGCGCTGACACTCTCCAGTAAATGGCGGTGATGCAACAATTATGGATGCCATCCACAGTTAAACTACATGAAGAAGATGAAGAAATGAGGAAATTCTGAGGCTAACAAGCCATCACCTTCCGCTATCATTCCAGTGACTCCCATTCATTTTGGCGTCACTTTGACAGTGAATAACTTTACATCTGAAGCGTTTAAAGATTCTATTTGTCCATTGTTTATTTCTAAAGAAACACAACAATGTATAAAAGGCTCCATTACCTTGTATCTCACGTTATGGCCCCATAGCAGCCGTTTTTATAAAAATAGGCTAACGATTGTGTCATAACCACGCGACTTTCTGTCGCACAGTAGAGGAATTACCGTATAGTCAGGAGAAGCTCGCAGGCAATTGGGGGGACGTGGAGGCATACAGTCAAGGGAGAAGCCCATAGAGAGTCCATGAAAGCATCGGAACAAAATATTTCAGCAACGTTTTGCTCCTGCTCCTACGCTCATGGACAGCTCCTACTCACGCTCTCTGTCTCTGCAAGATTCGGAATCATTCAGATTTCTCTTGGCACAGCTACCAGAAGACTTACAAATTTCAGACAGGTTGCTCACGTCACATCTACGTCATCAAGCTCAGTTTGAGGCTGCGCAGTACGCTCAGCCATCACCGGAAAAGTGCTTCTAATTGACTTCACTGGTCTCCGTCGAAGTCTATGGCATCGCCATATCTTTCACTGTCTATGCTTGTCACATGTGTCTGAGATGGTTGGCCTATGGTAGGTTGATATTATTACCACTTTGTCGTCTAATAAATTACGTGTAAATTTTCAGCATCATTGTTGCAGTGTATTTGCAGTTTACTTTGTGTTCTCATGGCGACAGTCACAGTTGGCTACTTTTTGGAGCATGCTGACATTAGCAGTCTTGTACAGCTTGAACAGCTGGGCTAACGTTGCTATCATTAAAGCCAGCCCTGTACTGGTCTTTTATATGGAATGGGCAGTCTAAAATGTTAATTAGCGCTGCTTAAATCTGTCGGCGATCTCGGCCGATATTACTGACTTTTAGTGGGCCTAGTTGTAAAGCTAGTGAATGTATTTGGTATCATAAGAAACTAGACAATCTAAGGAATCCATTGATATCAACCATGTCATGCTTGTTCATATGGGGGCTAAATATAATAACATTCCAAAGTTAGGCCATTTTCCAAACCAAACTAAAAGGCAACCAGCTAGAAATGTTTCACTCTTCACAGTCTTGGAGCTTCTATAACATAATCATGAAAACGTATTTTCTCTCTTGTAATATTAAGGGTAAGGTGATTCCTGGCCTCATTAGTTATTCATTGCCTCCAATGACCGGTCAGTGACCACCAATGATCCTTGCATAACTGCTGCTGCATGTATCACCCTGACCACAAAAAAATCCTCTCAGACCAGGATCCTGCAGGGTTTTTCCTCCAGCAGCTCTGCATCCTTTAGCTGATCACCAGCTATTCAGGGTTACCAGACCTCCTGCCTCCAGCTTATGTACTGGAAATCACACAGCTGAAATCACTTCAATCTGTATGATAATTTGAGACTCTCATCTGGGATTTGGTGTCCAGTTCAGCAGCTAGAAAGTGTCAGATTGGTTAGTGATTTAATTTGCATGATAGTCTAAGTAATGTACATATGGTGCAACAAGCTTCTGTGAAAAGCACTCCATAGAATACATTAATCAAAATCTGGTGTTTTTAATGTACATAGAAACCACCTTGGTACTCCATGTTAGAAGCCAGGGAGTTTAAAGTTAAGTCGTAAAGTTTTGTGGCATAATATATGGATCATATCTGAGGTGACCACTGATAACATTTTAAAGAATCTTAAGTAAAGACATAGTTAGATAATTGTGTGCTACACCAACTGGCAAAAAAACTGTTCAAAGGATCCAAATTTGAAGCAATAAAGTCACAAAGTAAAGTGCAAAGATGCATGGGGTGTACGTCCCACTGCATCTGCACAAATTTCTCCAAAGCTGAAGCACTTGAGAGCAGAAGGATTTTAGCAAACAAGAAAAGCCCATTTAGACTATCACAAAGCAGCTCTATCCTCAGAAGAGCTTTTAAAGTCTCTGCTCATGACCAGCTTTCATGTTCATTGGGAATGAAACTTGAAGTATCTTGATACTTCCTTCACATTCCTCGGTCTGACCAGCGATCAGGGCCCATCCCATCGGGATGGGATGCATGTTTAACTGCCAAGTAAATCGGGTGTGTTTCTGTGGGGTAGCCAATCAAAATCCCTGTTCCAAATAATACTTGTTGAGGAAAAAGAATAGGGTGAATTACTTTAGGAGCACCACAAAATACATCAAAACCGTATTTGACAAGATTTCTAGGCTAGTCTGTGATTTGAAGCCAAAGGAAATACAAGTTCATAATAATAGGGAGCTTCAAGCATAATTAAGGTTTATTATAACTTTTTTTCTTGACCATCATTACCATTAGCTGGAATTTGGGAATGCAACAAAGCTACAAAGAAGTCCTATGTGGCAAAAAACAACAACGACTGGTCATATATATAGGGTGCAATTTTCCAGGGGGGATGCTTGGGATTTCCCCCTTTCTGGTCTGCTGAATTATTTTTATCCCCAGTGGGGCAAAATGTACCCCCTCTCAAAGTAATCATTGCTACTTCACCAATAGACCATATATTGTATAGCCTACCTAAAATAGAAGTATTTTATACTAAGTAAGGCGCTGTAACATGAACAGTCTATAGTGCCATAGAACAATAAGCTTATGCTTTGCCAACTCTATCTGGAAAAAGCTAGCAGTTGACCGTGGGCCTTTATTAAGATTATTTTGATAAAGTCCTATTTCCAAGGTCAAGAATGGACATTCACTTTCCAAATAAGGTTGGGTGACCTGGAGGTTTGTTTAAAACTCTTCTGCTTGTATTTATTTCCCCATCTAACGTCATAGCAGCGGTCCCACATCGCTACATTTCAGTAATCAGTAGTTTCATTTATTACTTATACTTGCTGGGAGTTGGATGAAAAAAAGCAATACCCCTCTCACATCTATGTGAAGTATGGAGCTATAGCCAGTGTGCGATAAGAAAGCAGTGGGGAACCAGCTGGCTTGGCTCTGTCCAAAGTTCAAAACATACACCTATCTTGTTTGTTTAGGTACAAAAACAGAATTTGTAA
Source organism: Sander lucioperca (assembly GCF_008315115.2). Taxonomy (NCBI): domain Eukaryota; kingdom Metazoa; phylum Chordata; class Actinopteri; order Perciformes; family Percidae; genus Sander; species Sander lucioperca. The sequence continues at coordinate 28,683,867 of NC_050174.1, read as the reverse complement.
AAACCACAAGCTGTAATTTCACACAACGTTGGTATTCCCCACAAGTCAAATTATTCCTTTAACTCTTGAGTACAATGTTATTAATACTGACTTGATGTCCAAAACTATGATAATAAATCCCATGTTGTAGTAAACTTGAATAATCATTTAACAGGAGCCTACAATGTGTCCTTTTGTCAAAAACAAAGAGAGAGACATAAATAGAGTTTAGCTCCTCAATATAAAATGATTATCAAAGCCTTAAAGATATGATATGTAATATTTCTGCAATAAAATGTCTAAAAATTACTATACCTTATTTTTAATGATTATTTTTTGGGCTTTTATGGTCTTTAATTGAAAGGATAGCTTGAAGAAAGAAAGGGGAGAGAGAGGGAGGACGACATGCAGCAAAGTGCAGCAGGCTGGACTCGAACCCTGCTAAGGACTCAGCCTACATGGAGCGCACACTCTACTGGGTGAGCTAGAGGTCGCCCAAGAACTTTTATAATTTTAGTCAATGACATGGACTGCATCCTAGTTGCCTGTCAATGGCGTTATATAAGCTTTGACCCCTCTAGTTGATCTAACTTCCAGCGAAACACGGAAAAACACATGTATGATACATTCAAAACTAACTGTAAATCATACAATGTCAATTCATTATATGTCACTTTGCAACATAGTATTACAGTAGAGACCTAATTTCTTGATATGATATTTCAATATCGACCCAGCTTACTACTACAATGTGCGACGTTGACAAGTGGCTAATGCTAATGCTTGGTGGCTAAACCTTACAACTTTCAACACGCTTATAATTTTTATGTAGTTTAATTGTTTTGGCCACAGTTAACAGAGCTGGGCTAATCCACGATTAAATTCGCCATGTTACGTCAGCTGTATGGGTAGTTGGTTTATGTAATGCTAAGTTAGCCAGCTAGTGGTCTGTTTGACACAGCTACAGTTAGCCCCCAGCCAGCAACTACAGCAAACCCTTTTCCCCACGGGGCTGAAAACATTCGAGAGGGGACACTGATGTGAAATATATTGTGATGTTGTGATTTTAGCTGCTCACTAACCAGTCAGCTCCTACCAGAAATAGAATCTGAGTAGTTATGTGGGAAAAACTCCAGCCATTTCATTAAAATGACATGAATAAACGTTACATGTAATGTGTATGAAACTATAATAGAATAACTTGTCTGTGAACAGAAATATTTTATTGGCAATGGTGGTTAACAATGAAGATGATTCCTATGATCACACGCAACTTCACAATTTCATCGAAAGTCTGCGTTGTACATGCATGGTTTCGATTGAGAGACCACTAGCGGCAGAAAATTACATATTGTAAGTTTAAACTGATTTGGTTATATTGGGTGTAAACAAAATAAGCTGTTAAAATTCACTGCTTTAGGCACATGGATATCAGCTCCCTTGGGATTTCATATATACAGTATATAGGCCTATAGTCTTTTGTATTTTCAGCAGTACATCGCACACAGCGAGTGTTAGATTTTATTCATGACTTCCATTATGCGGAGTCCTGGAAACCACTTTTACTTCAAGTGCAGTACTTGCTGTTATGAATGGCTGTGTTGCACTTTCTGCCACTATTGCCTTTAGCTTGAGTTCCTTAATTCCCTCCTCTGCATTTCCTGTACTTTATCATGTCCAGCCTGGCTGCATAAAGCATATCCAAGGGTCAAGGGTTAAGGTCAGACACTTAGATTCACACAGTCACTTTACTGGTGACTTAATAAGTAAGACAATTATCTGAAATTAACATGATAGATGCCATTGTCTTCTGCTGCTCTGCTCAGTCAGATCTTGGCAGGGCTTTGCGTTATGATTACTGAGTATGCATCCACTGTATTAGTTTGAATAATGACACTCTCCGTGCGGCTGTTTCTGTTTCATCACAGAGAATGTGATTATTAGTTAGATGTGCTATGCTCCCAGCTAAACACAGTCAGCACTCAATCAGAGGGGCCAATGTTGACGGCATTACTGCAAGATTTGGATGCAGTCGATGCTATGTGCTCAGTAAAGGAAATTCATAAATAATCCATTTTCCAAACTGCTGTGAGCAACCATTGCCTTTATGACTTAGATGGCACAGTTTAAATAGAATTTAGTAAAATAATTGTGAAAAATAAGACTTTTTTTTTTTTTTTTCGACTGTGCAGTTTCACATAAGGCCATTTTTCTTTGTGGAGCTACTAAAAAATATTTCCGAACACTACACTGTGTGGCTTCTTCAAGTAGCTTAAATCTTAGAGTAAATCACCTCCATAGTGCAATAATACATTCAGGTTCAGATTTTGTTGTGCAATTTGCACTACAGAGTTCAGTGTTTTCTAGCAGCTTTAGCTTTTGACACCTGTTGTTGCACTGGTTTTACCATCTGACACCCAATAACATTTGAAGACCTATTCCTTATGCCCCTCAGCAACAAAGGTACTGAGGGGTATATTGCTGCAGCTGGCTCAGTCTTATAATGAGTGCTGTTAAGGATTTGCAGCACTGAACTTTTGCGCCCTGATCTGTGGCGGGTCACCGTCGAGTTCATATCAATAATTCATCTCACAGCTCAACCCCTCCCCTGTTATGAAACAAATCTTGTTAGGAAGTGCTGCCAACACCGTCTCCATCTCACTACCCGACTTTATTTGTAACTCTCCATGCTCAGACTGGAAATATGGTGGAGAGGGGTTTGGGAAAGATTAGCTCAGTTCATCTACATGAAGCAGCAGGGACAGGAAGGAAGCTTGAATCTGGCGTGTGATCTGAAAAATTGAGTCTCCCCACACTGTCTTACTTCCTTTCCAAGGGCTGGAATAGATGAGTTCATGAAAACCAGACAGAGTATGGCCCTTTCACTTTATCCTCGCAGTATGGCTCCTATACAGCCTCCTCTGGTTTATTGTGGAACAACCTAGAGCTGTCAAAGGCTCAGAGATAAGATCCAGGGAGACTCCTTTCCCTCCCTCTCTGCATCCCCCACAGCTGGCAACAAGCGACAGTAACCTTTTCCATCAATGACAGATGCTAAAAGCAGCGGGGGGGACTTGGAGGCATCATGTTTGACTTCTTTCAAATTAGCACCATTTTTTGGTTGTTGTCTTCTCCTGGCTCTGCTTATCAAGGTGGCCGCAATCAGTCAATTCACTGTGAATAATTACACGCCCGGGGATATTGAGCACATGATGAACATTCTGTAAACATTTTACATAATGCTCAGTTATTCATAAAACCTTAAAAGAACAAGTTAAGACATGAATAAATCAAACGCACCACTTGACACTCCTTACAGGAAACTTCAAATGTCTCAGGCCTTGATCACACTGCTCCAGTTTAAACGAGATCCAGTCACCAGAGTAAGACAGGTCTAACAGTTCACCTTTATATTAGCGTGCTAATGAGGTCCCAGTGTGATACTAATTAATGAAACCATCCAGGAGGCCAATTGTCCATAACTAATTATCATATGCTAATTGGCACACTAAAGGGCAGAAAGAGGACTGATTTCGTTTGTCTGCATCTCTCATTTGTTATTTTTCTCTGTGCGTGCATTGTATAAAATGCGCTTTATCAGTGTAGTTATGGCTAAAAGATGGCGCAACTCAAATGCATGTTAAATATCATTACCACTGCACTGTCTATAAACAACAAGAATGTATCTGCATTTGAGTGTGTAATTTGGAAATGTACAAAATGTTAATATCCAGCGTATAATGACCTTGGTGGTGTACCTCAGAGAAAACAATAGCTTTGACTGTTCTACAGTCACACTGATGTGTGATTATTATTTTGATCACAGCATTTTGCTCTGTCTATGGTGGTCTTGACAAGCCAGGTGTAACAAATTCTTAATGCAATATTGCACATTATTCTCATTGCCATACTAGGCACTCCGAAGTATGAAAAAGAGTGAATAAGAAATCTCCTATAGATCCCACTTATCTGAGATAGAATGAACCCAGATTAATAGCACCATATTGAATTACACTCAAGAAGGGAAGAACATTGGGTGGCACCTGGCAACAGACCATATTGGTTCAGTTCTGGTTCAGCGTACCAGAAAATGGGACAGGGACCACAAACAAATACAAATAACTGCTATTGTTTTAGAGATTGCAGCTGACCAGCTCTGCAAACTGAATATAGCAATAGGTTCTGGTTCAGAGCGCAGCACAAAGGAGGGGGTCCTGCTGGAAACATGTGGGGAAAGCTGCTACCTAGTGAGAAATACAACATCAAGATTGGTCTCGTCGTGGCACTGAGCTGGAAATAATCAATGTGGACATCACATTGTGTCAAAGGGATGCTTGACAGGCTAACCAAACAGCACAGACAAATTGGCAGGATTGCATGGCACCCGTTTGTCTATGGTCCATGTGTTCTTGTATGAAAATCCATGCCATCCCCATTGCTCCCCTCGGTCTTAGCATATACACACGTCCAGATTCTATTTTGCATATTTAGGTGGTCATTAGGCTTGTGGCAATTAGCTATGCATGATGAAGCCTGGAGGTAGGACAGAGGTATCATGCTGGATTCCCATTAGCTCATTTGTGTAGGGTCATTAGACAGTGCTACGAGAGCCACACAAGTTGTTTGCTGCACGGCAATGCACATAGCAGGAGGACTGGGGTTGACTCTGGTGGCTAATAGGCTTTCCACACTCAGCAAATAGGGATATTTCGATGTTAATGATTATGGTGCACAGCAATTCTTACAAAAAGCCATTACAACAGGCAATTTTCGCTGAATTCTTAGTCATCTCCAGTTAGCAATTCCCTGCAGTTACTCTGGACAATGATTTTTTTAAAGGTTTCTTCCCAGGTTGTTGAACAATGTAAAGTCATTGGATAATGTCAGAGTTTGAACTAATAGCTGTGTCTGATTTGAAGCTTTTATATTGAAAAATAATTCTTACTGTACCTTTTATGGAGTGTGACAACTCACCAAATCAGAGGAGTCAACATGCATTTACATCGCTGCTCAATTACATCACCAGAGACATATGTGAATTACCTTATACTGCAGTAAAATGCATTAAGATAAAAATAAAATGAGAGACTTGGGTGTCTTGGATATTTGGGAAAAATAATAGCCTGTGATGCCGCCAATTATATAAACGCATTTAAACTCTGAGAAATATTGTCATAATACTTGTTCACTCCAATAATACAGGCTTGTGTGGGCTTGATGGATGGCAGATTTTCATTGGCAATCCATCACGTCATGTCAATACATTCCGGGGAAGAAAATATGTTGATATGCTGAGAGTGCTATGGTAATGGAGTTGTTCAATGAGGAGACAGTGTTTTGTCTGTTGAGGAAAGCAGTGGTGGACCATAATAAGTTTGCCATCTCCTGAACCTCAGAAAACATGCTTTCATGGTTTCCTTTTTTTCTCCCAATAGTATTGTATCCACGCTTCCACCTAGACACAATGATGTGGAGCTGTGGCTTCTGAGAACATATCGACTAGCCAATCTGAGAAAAAGGTGGAATTTCAAACAGGTTCCTGAAAACCAAAGGCTAAAATCATTCATCACTCTGGACTGCTTCAAATTTAGACATCAAAAAAGCTACCTTATGGATTGATCTTGGTGATCATATAATGGATTTCACCAGTACCGACTGAAGGCTGTAATGGGTTTCTATGCCGGCTGGCTATCGGAAGTATGTCAGTTGCACCGGCTCTCCATGGAGCGCTCTATACATTTGCTGGAGGCTCCTTGTACCTGCTCTTGGGGGACCATATAGTAAATTGACTTCAGAAGCACTCAAGGAAACAAGAGAAAGAAACATCAGCAACTCCTGTAGGCAGAAATGTACTACATATAGACATCTTTTTGTAATTCATGTCTACCTTGCACAGATGCCGTTAAAAAAAACAGAAATTGCAGCCAATACTCTCCAAACTCTCCACAGAAAATAACCGTAGTTAATAATTTAATCCCAATTTGATACAGAATATTCACTGAGTCAACAGTAGATAACTGCAGGCTATTTTGCAATATAATGAATAAGTTACATGTGAATCAAATTAAGCAAATGGAGCAACTGACAGAATTATGTGAATGGCATTTTTGAGATGGAACAATTTCCTTTGCAACTCTGATGACTGATTTTCCAGTTAACTGAATGGCTGGTGCATTTGTCCTGTTCATTGATCTTGAGTGCGCGTGCGCGAAAGCTGCATGCTGCCTGTTACCTGCTCCAGCTTTTTAGTTCGCTTTTTTAACTTTTTTAACTTTCATTCTCTTTTGTTCGTTCTTGTTTTATCACTTTCACTCTGTGAAGCCCTGCCCTCTCTAACGAGGTTACTTTGCAGAGTTTTGGTGCTTTTTTTCGTGTTGTTTTTTTTTTTTTTTATCAATGCCGCTTTCACCGGGACATGCTGCCTTTGTTTACTCCGGAGTACAGCTGATCGCTCTAATGCCGGCCGGCATTGTGGCCAGACCAGCTAATATACCACCCGAACTCTGGAGAAAAACACACCGGGGACGCAGAGGAGGGAAGCAACGTCGGGGGAATAGAGGAGGGTTGAGACGGGATGGGCGTATGAAGAGAAGAAGATTTAAGCCCTGTCTCCCCTCTGTTGTTATAGGAAATGTACGGTCCCTTAGCAACAAAATGGATGAGCTAACGGCGCTAACGCGGAGCCACCTGGAGTACCGCGAGTGCAGTCTGATGTGTTTCACGGAAACATGGCTGCACAGGGACATTACGGACCAGAACGTCTCCGTGGATGGCTTCCACACTGTCCGGGCGGACCGGGATTGCACCGAGAGCGGTAAGCGGAAAGGCGGGGGGCTTGCCGTTCTAGTAAACAGCAGATGGTGTTATCCCGGTCATATCACGATTAAAGAACAGCTCTGTAGCCCGGATGTTGAACTGCTGGCCGTTGGACTCCATCCATACCATCTGCCTAGAGAGATCCCACATGTCATCACTGTTGTCGTGTACATTCCTCCCTCTGCAAACCCAACATCTGCCTGCAGCATCATTCACACCACCATCTCCAAACTACAGACTCAACACCCCAGTGCCCTCATCATCATGTCGGGAGACTTTAACCACGTCACCATGGATAGAGTTCTGCCGACATTCAAACAATATGTGAGCTGTCCTACCAGAGAAGAGAGGACTCTGGACCTGATGTATGCTAACATTAAGGAAGCATACACCTCCTCTTCTCTCCCCCCTCTTGGCAGGTCAGATCACAACCTGGTTCACCTCAAACCCTGCTATGTGCCTCTGGTGAAGAGGAAGCCTACAACCACAAGAACAGTGAGGAGGTGGTCGGATGAGGCTTATGAGGCACTGCAGGGCTGTTTTGAAGTGACGGACTGGCCTGCACTCTGTGAGCCCCATGGGGAGGACATTGATGGGCTCACAGAGTGCATCACGGACTACATTAATTTCTGTGTGGACTGCAATGTCCCTGCTCGGACTGTAACCTGCTATGCCAATAATAAACCCTGGATCACCAAGGACATGAAGGCTATCCTGAATGAAAAGAAAAGGGCGTTCAGAGATGGCAACCGTGATGAGGTGAGGAGAGTGCAGGGGGTACTCAAACTCAAAATCAGGGAGGCTAAAGACAGTTATAGGAGAAAGCTGGAGAGTAAACTCCAGCATAACAACATGAGGGATGTGTGGAGTGGCATGAGAACCATCACTGGGTTCCAGAAGACTGGTGGCATGGGGTTGGAGGGCCGTGTGGACCAGGCCAATGATCTGAACCTATTTTTCAATAGGTTTGATACTGCGGCCCATCCCCCACAAGTCTCTGCTGCTGGCTGCCCAACAAAAACTGCCACTTCACCTCCTCCTACTCCTCCTCCTTACAGGCCCTTTGTCTGCACCTCACCACCTCAACTCACACCCTCCTACTCCACCCCTCCCCCCGGCTCTACACCATGTCCTCTACAACCTGAGGACCTCACCCCTCCCCCTACAGTCACCTCTACAGTGTCCTTCACGCCTGACCTGGTGAGAAGACAGCTGACTACTCCACTCCGGCAAAGCTGCTGGCCCAGACGGTGTATTTTCCAGGGTGCTTAAAGCCTGTGCCCCCCAGCTGTGTGGAGTACTAAGTCTAGTCTTCAGCCTGAGCCTGCACCTCCAGAGGGTCCCCGTGCTGTGGAAGACGTCCTGCCTCGTTCCTGTGCCAAAGACGCCGCGTCCCAGCGGCCCTCAGGACTACAGACCGGTGGCTCTGACGTCCCACATCATGAAGACCTTCGAGAGGCTCGTCCTGGAGCCTATGGTCAGGCCCTTCATTGATCCACTACAGTTCGCCTACCAGCCCAGCCTGGGAGTTGAGGATAGCATCATCTACCTGCTGAACAGAGTCTACACTCATCTGGACAAGCCTGCGAGCACTGTGAGAGTCATGTTCTTTGACTTCTCCAGTGCTTTCAACACCATCCATCTGGCTCTACTGGGTGAGAAGATGACTGCGATGCAGGTAGAGGCCCCCATTGTGTCCTGGATTGTTGATTACCTGACGGGCAGACCACAGTACGTACGCCTAAAGAACTGTGTGTCTGACAGGGTGGTCAGCAACACTGGGGCTCCACAGGGGACTGTCCTCTCTCCCTTCCTCTTCACCCTCTTCACCTCGGATATCAACTATTGCACTGAGTCCTGCCACCGTCAGAAGTTTTCTGATGACTCAGCAATAGTTGGCTGCATAGAAAAGGGTGATGAGACTGAATACAGGACTGTTGTGGGCAACTTTGTCACTTGGAGTGAGCTGAACCATCTGCAGCTCAATGTGACAAAAACGAAGGAGCTCGTAGTGGATCTGAGGAGGGCGAAATCACCTGTGACCCCTGTTTCCATCCAGGGGATCCCTGTGGACACTGTTGAGGAGTACAAGTACCTGGGGGTGTACTTAAACAATAAACTGGAATGGACTAGACATGCCGAGGCTGTCTACAAAAAGGGCCAAAGTTGACTCTTTTTCCTGAGGAGGCTGAGGTCCTTTAACATCTGCTGGACGATGCTGAGGATGTTCTATCAGTCTGTTGTGGCCAGTGCTATCTTCACATGTCACATGCTGGGGCAGTGGGATGAAGGTCGCAGACACCAACAGACTGAACAAACTGATCAGGAGGGCTGGTGATGTTGTGGGGGAGGAGCTGGACACACTGACGACCGTGGCTGAGAGGAGGATGCTGTCCAGGCTTCAGTCCATCTTGGATAATGTCTCACACCCTCTCTACGACACACTGGCCCAGCAGAGGAGCACCTTCAGCAGAAGACTCCTCTCACCCAGATGCACCACAGAGCGCCACAGGAAGTCGTTCCTGCCTGTGGTCATTAAACTCTACAACACCTCCCTCAGAGAGTCACACTCCCCCTCTCTGTAATCATCTCATCTCAAACATAGACAAGTCACTTCTCTTTTTATTGCACTATAATCATCTCAACATAGACAATCATTTTCTCTTTTTATTGCACTATTTGCACATAACACTGTACATTTCATATTTTATTTATTATTACTGTATATTTGTTTTTATTATATATGTTAAAAGTCTGGATAATATATGTTGTTTGTATATGTTGTTTGTATACCTGGAGTGGTAACAAAAATAATTTCCCCCTGGGATTATTAAAGTATTTCTGATTCTGATTTCTGATTGACAATAACCTGTCATTTGGAGCACTTAATCTAGTCGAGGACAGAGCACAGCTTTCAATTAACTCGTCAAATAGGCCATGTGACACATCCATCATGTGCTTGGCAAATTATATTTCAAACCACAATACTAGGGGACACTGGGCATTTATCTCAGAAAAAAAAAAAAAAAAGTCTATCTATTTTTCCATACAAGGGGCACAATATCATGATCAGGTTTTGTGTGCCTTATTCTTTCATTTGCAACTGTGGAACACTCGCATTTTAAAGACTACATTTTTATGCACTGTAAACCTGAATGTTCAAAATAATTAATTGTAATAAGTACTGTAAACTTAAAATGTTCTTAAAAGTTGTACTTACTTAAAAATGTTGAGTGCCCGTAGCAATTTTTTTCTTTTTGAGTTTATTGAACTTGTAATTTTTGAATAATATGAACAATTAGCATTTTTATGTAACTGCTACTTAAAATCTTTTTTTTTTAAACTTAAAACTATATGGATTAAACATGAATTCATGTCTTATTTTGAAAGAACAAATAAATCAAATCAAGAACGAACTGAGAATAAATCAGATTGATTGCATCAGACTGATTTGTATATATATATATTTATTTATTTATATATATTTATATAATATCACACACACACACACACACACACATACACATATGTTTATAAATAATTAATTGTTAATAGTTTGCTTGTTACAAGGTTGGCTAGTTAATAAATTACATTTAAAAAAAAAATAAATCGCTTCCACCGGAAGCGCTCACATATTTTATTTTGTAGTATTTGCGTGCACTTCCTCTTCATGCATCAGACCGGAGCCGAGGAGAAGAGCGGGAGACTAATTGACCGGAGGGTAACACTCAGCTCTGCACAATTGAGTTGTGAATGTAAGTAGTCAACATAAAACTTGCTTGAATGTTTGTTTCTGGAGGTTCAACGTGTTTTTAAGACGGACAAAGTGAGTCACGTTAGCAATGTACAACGGTTAACCGTTAGGTTAGCAAGCTAACATGCAAAGTCATCCTGCCAGTTAGCTAGCTGTATAGGCTACATGGCTAGGCTGATGTAGTTGTAAAAAACTGGTTGAGCCCAACGTGCAGCGGTGGATAGTAAGGTATCATGTACTGCTCAATAGAAACTCGAAATCTGTGCTGGAGCTGTGTCAGTGTTGTGAGTGAAAGCAGAAGCTAACTCCACGTGTTGTGAGTGAAAGCAGAAGCTAACTCCACGTGTTGTGCCTTAGGCTAACTGAAAGCTATTCTCTGCAAGTTGAATTAGCTGGTTAAATTAAAAAAAAAAACGTTTTTTTTGTTATTGCTATGATAAGAATTTATGGATGCTACCAGCCCAACGTTACCTTACTTTGACTTATTTGTGTAATAAAATGTTTTGAATAGTCTAACAGGCATCTTACACATCTACTTTGTTTTAATCAATGTTGGTGTATATTGTTGTACACTTTTAGTATGAGGAATATGACAGTTTTTGATAGTTGTGATGGTTTAAACTTCATGACAGGTGTCCTGTAAAATAATATTGTTTTTGTGTTTTCAGGTTGCTGCAACAAATATGACTTGGCACTGTAAGTTGTGTTCAGCTTCTTTTACCACTAGAACATATTTATTTAAACACTGCAGGCTGCAGCACAGCCACTTTTCAAAAATTAGCCCACTCCCATGCCTCCATGATGATTGCATGTGCACATTTCAGACACTTAGTGCACTGAGTACTCATCTGTCAAGATATCATACTCAAGAACATAACAGCAATGCAAAGGAGATTCAGGAACTTGTGACTTTCAAGTGTCCTTTATGCACATTTCAGCAACCTTTTTCTGAGTCTGTACTCCTCAGTCACATAAGTGACTGAGGAGAGAAATAAAAAAACAGTGGTGTGCCCATACAAAGGTTGTAACTATAGCACAAATGTATATGCTTATTTTAATTCCCATAAAAGTAGAGTGCATCAAGTGAGTCTTGCGTCAGACTTTGGTAGTGACATTGTCTATGAGCATACTCTCCAAGCCACCAACTCTAACGTCACTATTGATGTGGATGAAGAGTGTCCAGTTCAGAGCACAGAAATGCAGGATGATGAGCAGTGTGATACTTCAAAACTAAAAAATCAGCTCAAACTTAATGCAGTATCTTTATTTCTAAAGATGCAGGCTATCCTTCATGTGTCAAACACAGCTACACAAGAAATAACTGATCACTTCAATCAGATCTTCTCTTTATCTCAGCCATTGATCAAGGATGCAATTAATGATATATTGCAGAGACATGGTCACAATATCACAGATTCCACACTCAATGAAGTTGTCAGTGCTGTCATGGACTCTAATGTTGTATTTAGTGCAACCTCCAAAGGTGCAGAGTTGTCCTCTTATAAGCGAAGGAAGACATTTATAGAGCACAACTATCCATTGGTAATGCCAGTAGAGTACCATTTAGAAGCACCTGGTCATACCATCATGTATGTTCCAATCCTTCAAATGATTCAGGAGCTGTTTAAAAACACAGATATCCTGAGCAAGATCAGAGAACCGAACACTGAGCCTGGTTATTATGTGTCATATCGTGATGGCTCTCATTTCCAGGAAAATGAGTTACTCTCAACAGAAGATCTACACCTAGCAATACAGTTATATATTGACGATCTTGAAATCGCTAACCCTCTCGGCACATCACGTAAAGTTCACAAACTTTGTGCTGTATACTGGGTCCTAGCAAATGTGCCGCCCAAGTATAGATCAGCAATGCACACTATACAATTGGCCATGCTAGTTAAAGTGACAGACCTCCAGAAATATGGATATGCAGCTGTACTTGCTCCACTGGTTCGTGATGTTCACACACTTGAACAGGATGGTGTTTTCCTTGAATCTGTTGGTCAGAATGTGAAAGGCACCATCTTCTGTGTTTCTGCTGACAATCTGGCTGCACATGGGTTAGGTGGCTTTTTGGAATCATTCAGAGCAGATTATGTTTGCAGATTCTGTATGGCCACAAGTGAACAGTTTCAAACAACTGAGGTAAAAAAGGAGGAATTTGTCCAGAGAACCAAAGCGAGTCATGACATTCATGTACAAAATGTCCTCCAAGATGAGAGTTCAAGCAGCCAATTTGGGGTTAAAGGTGATTGTGTCTTCCGTGAGTCACTTGAGCACTTCCACCCTATCACAGGTTTTCCTCCAGATCTACTACACGATCTTTTGGAAGGAATCGTTCCAGTTGAACTTGCACTTTGCATTAGAGAAATGATTCGGCTTAAGCACTTCACTTTAGAGTATTTGAACCAAAGGATCACATCATTCCCATATCAGCACACTGATAAAGTAAATAAACCTCATCCAGTTCCCAAAACATTCATGACCCGGAAAACAATTGGAGGCAACGGGCATGAAAATGCCACGCTGCTCAGACTACTTCCGTTACTTGTAGGCAGTAAAGTACCAGAGGGTAATGTTGCATGGGAGGTTTTGATGGACTTGAAAGAGTTGGTGGAATTAGCATTGTGCCCATCATTTTCTGATGAAACATTGGACTATTTTGTTTGCAAAATCAGTGACCACAGACAGATCCTACAAGAGGCTTTCCCTGAGTTTAGGCTTCGTCCTAAACATCACTATGTGGAGCATTACCCCACCTTAGTTAAAGTGCCCATATTATGAAAAAAACACTTTTTCTGGGATTTGGGGTGTTATGTTGTGTCTCTGGTGCTTCCAAACACATACAAACTTTGAAAAAAATCCATCCATGCTGTTTTGAGTGAGATACAGTTTCTGAATGTGTCCTGCCTTCAGTCTCTGGGTGAGCTGTTCAAAATCGGCACGGCTTGTGACGTCACAAGCCGAAACGAGCAGGCTAACCGCAACCATTAGCTCGTAGCATGCTAATGCTAATGCTAACGCTAGCATGCTAACGCTAGCATGCTAACGCTAGCATGCTACCTCATTCTCAATAGCAATGCACTGCTACAACACACACAAGTTCACCATAATCTACAAAAGAACTACTTACATGTGCGCCCTCATTTAGAAGTCTCCCAGCTAATCCTGCCTTGTAACTGACCGAGGTTGTAGAAACAGCCTCTTTTACTGTCTATGGAGCTAGCTAGCTGACATGATCTACATCTGAGCTACTGGGCATGTGCAAGTGCAATCAAAGATAGTACAGAAGAAGAAGAAGAAAAGAGGTCTCACTCTGTAGCTAAAACAGAGACCAGGTGAAAAGAGGATCTGCAGCAGTGAGAGAGAGCGGTGCAGTACAACAAAAATATGGTGTTTTTTGAAAATTAAACCATGTAATCCTATTCTGGTACAACCTTAAAATACAATTATGAACCTGAAAATGAGCATAATATGGCTGCTTTAAGTGCTTTGGGCCCCTGGTGCATGTTTGGACCATGCGATTTGAAGCTAAACATCGCTTCTTCAAGAGAGTGGTGCATGACGCTCAAAACTTCAAAAATGTCTTGAAGACACTGGCAATCAGACACCAAGACATGATGGCATATCACCTTGGTTCACCATCGTTTTTCAAACCAAAAACGCAAACATCCAGGGTTGACTCTGTTTTGGTTTCAGCTCTTCCGGAAGTAGCTCAGGCTCACATTAGAGGACAAACAACTAGTGACACTGTCTATCGTACATCAAAGGTGACCATTGATGGCACAGACTATACCAGTGGCATGTTTGTGTCAGTTGGAATTAGTGGGGGACTGTCAAAATTTTGTAGACTAACACAGATCTACCTTGTGAATCACAATGTTTCTTTTCTCTGTTGTGATTATGACTCCTGGTATGTAGAGCATCTTCGATCCTACGAGCTGTCAGCCACACAGGGAAGCCTGTCTATCCACCTGCAATCTGACTTCAATGATACAATCCCACTCTCTTGCATACAAGATTGATGGCTTGCTGCTGTTGACTCCCAAGAGGTTCATACAAGTGAGACAAAATGAAGACCACTCTATGGTAAGTAATTCTTCATAACTCATTAATTGTTCATTTATTGGAAAATGTGCTCAGTATAATCAATCATTATGTACATCAACATTAGGGCTGACCCAAAAAAATCAAAGCTTCGAGGCTTCGTTCGTTGCCATGGTAATCGATCACGAAGTCCGTGATTGATTTTTTTTGACACCGGTTCTCATCGGCAATTGTTACATTAAAATGAGTAGGCTACTTGGCATCCTGGAAACCTGCCTGATACGTTTTGGAGACATGCAGTGTTTGTTTTGCCATACATTCATTATGTCCGCCAGGGCCCCACCCCCCCGGCCGTTGAAGCTTTGATTAAGATCGATTTTATGTCCACGAATAATCGATTATCTAAATATGGTAATCGGGACAGCCCTAATCAACATACATGACCTGCATTTTGGAATTGCACTCTTTGGTAACACATTCTAAAGAACATGTCTATAATGCATTAAAAGCACAAATATAACTGGCTAATGTTATGGTAGTTATAATGTACTGTGGAACCCAGGTCTCAGATTTTTCTTTCAAACACTGTCCCTTTGGCATGGAGGTATAAAGCATTATGAATGCTGAACACGTTGGAGGTTGTCATTAATGATTATAAACATTTAGAAAGCCTTATAAATGCACTATAATGTCTGTGTGCTGATGTGTTTTTAACCTCCAAATCTCTTAATTTATTAAAGTGATGGCAGCTGAAGCCCCACAAAACATGATCCTTCGTGTCATCGAGGCAGACCGTGTTAGAAAATTAAAACAAAGCTCCCGTCCAGCCTCTGTTGATGCACTGATTGAGATTTTAAAAGAACAACTGGAATTGGACTGTGACTTCAGTTTGCAATACGAAGATCCAGACTTTGATGGAAAACTCACATGCCTTGTTGACATCGAGGAGTTACCACAAAAAGCTTGTGTTCATATTTCAGTTAGACAGGATTCCAGTTCTCTTGCATCAACTGATACCCTTTCAGATGTGTCATCCCCAGAACGTCTGAGCAGATGGCCTCCAGGTCCTTTTCAAATTCCCACATTTGCATTTGACGTTGAGCTGACACTTGGAGATGGGAATGCTGAATTTGAAAAGAATGAAAGACCTCTTCAGTTGTCAAGGGACCAAAAGCACAATATTTTAGACAAACTGGCATCTACCATATATGGTTTTAAGGCTTACCCCAGTGATAAAGAGATAGCAATGGTGGCTGAAGCTCTTGTGAGGAAACACCCCTGTTTAAAAGAAGCAGGATCTGACAATGGATGGAATGGCTGGAAGAACAGCATCAAGTTTAAAATGGGCAATTACAGGACCAAGATGAGAAGGGCTGGATGTCAGGAGGTTGCTGTAAATGCTGGGAAAAGAAGCCGAAAAAACCCTGAAAATGAACCTTCACACTCCAACATCAAAAGGCCTAAGCGTGCAGAGGTCAACTTTCTGCCTAACTTTCCTCAAGGGGAGGATCCCTCAAGTCTTGACCTTTTGAGGCAGGCTATTGTTGAGGAAGTAAAGAAGACTGAGAGAAACCTACCCCTTATTAGTAAGATGATGCAGAACACGTTTGCCTTGCGACGACAGACTATTGTAATGTCCTGCCCACCGGTGAAAGAGCTAATGGACCTCTGGCCTGCTCTTCATATGCAGTCTGAGGTAATATGGGTCAACTCTTTCATCTGTTTTTATCTTTGCTAAATAAATTTAATAAATTCATTTTGTAGGTTATTTTTCTGTTTTTATCTTTGCTACTGTATGTCACATTGTGTGTAATGTTGCCTAATTTCATTCATCATAAAATAAATAATTGCTGTTACTGTCCTTTCCCCAATGCAGGTATATGCAGCGCTCCAACGGATAACTAACCAGAACCTACCTAACACTTTCTATGCCGAGCTTGATCGCCACACTCCTCGTTTGATGGCCTTATTTAAACAGAAAGCTTCCAAAACTGGAAAGACTGCAGATGCTTTGGCAGACATTTTAAAAGTCCATGATACACAGGTGATTATACATTTCACAGGTAGAGTCTTAGTGTAATGTTGGGAGTTTAATGCTTCAAATAAGCTTTTGAGTTCCACAATTGCACCAGTCAGCAGGTTATTAGTGGATCTATGTGCAGATATTGGTAATTAATTCATTAATTAATTAATAATTAGTTGGGACTGTTTGTCATTGGGTTTGATTAGTTAACTTGTCACAACACTATTTTAATCTTCTTAGGAATTACATGATGTCCACACAAGGCGTACCACTGTTCTCCATGCCCTTCCTGTTTATCTACTAGAGGAAGTCTGGATTTTTCAGAACATGTGTGGTGTGCAGTAAAAATTGAAACTGTTAATTAACCAATTCATATTTTCATTTCATTTCCAACACACTAGAATTTCTGTATATGTACCAGCGTTTCAACTACAAACCTCTGGCAAGATGTTCATAAGTGTGAAGTGTCATTTTGAGCCCATTACGGCATCAAAAAAAATCAACTGCAAAGAAAATCAAGTAGCCGTCATTAGCCTCACAGTGGAACACATAAAAGTCATCTCACTTTCTCAGCAATGAGAGCACAATGCAGCAGAATGAACAGGAGTCTTTCAGACTTGTGTATTTATTGTTATTTATATGACATCCAACTAGGGGTGGAACGGTACACAGAAGTCATGGTTCGGTTCAGACATCACGGTTCGGTACAATGGAGGGAAAAGCAAAACAAAAATGCAGAAGGCAATTTTTTTTTATTGTGCATGTCTCAGGCTGTCCACTGAGCTAGCTGTAACAGCTTGAAGTGTATAAAGTAAGTATGTAAACACTAAACAATAAGTACCCCACATCTCCATTTGTAGTCTAGGTGAGAAGGGATACAGCTACGTCCGTGTTTGGTTGTATATGGAAGGGACTAGTTTGCTTCGTGTGGACTCACTGGACCGACTGACTCGACATGTAGGCAGAGCTTGGGAGCTTCCGAGCTAAGGGCAGGGCTACAGATTAGGTGTCCCTAAAGAACCGTGTGTCTAACAGTAGTTCCGCATTACATTAATTAATTTGCACGCAAGTTTTATTTATTTTTATACCGCATATTCTCCGTGTAAATTCATGTACCGAACCTAGACGCCCGTACCGTTTTGGTTCAATACGAATACATGTACCGTTCCACCCCTACATCCAACTGTAATCAAAATTGCCACAGCCATAGTTTCAGTACATGTGATTAGTATATGATCTCCCTTTCATTTTTTTTTAAGGATGATATGGATGAGCCAGACCTGGGGGATGCATCAGTGGTCCTCCTTACAACCGTCAGTGATGAAGCCACAAGCCCAGTTCACTACCACCCAGTGAGAGTCTCTGTCGTCCTAGAGGGTGATGTGGTTGTCAATCTCCCCAGGCTTGCTGATGCCTTCCTGGTAATGTTCGGCCTGATGTATGCACTACATCTCAGCTATCCCAAGGGACTGACAAACACTTTTGAGTTCACACAGAAAATCTTACTTGGTCTTGATGACTCTAAACTGTCACCCAAGCTGCAGACTCTTAAAAATGACCTGATGTTGTATGTGTAACTGAAGATCCAAAAAGGAGTGGTGGATTCTGATGGCTCACTCTGTTAGAGCATAGTTCACAATGAGAATATGTCATGTCAGGTCCATGTTGACTACTGTTCAACTGTTGTTAAAGTTGCTGCTCTACTCAACTGGTTTTCAGCCAAATGGCACAAAGTACACACTGTCTTTGTACATGTTAATGTAAATTTTATTGTTGTTAAACTGAAATGCAGTGTTGAATTAAGTGTTTATATATGGAGGATATTTTTATTCATAATTGAAATTGAAAGTCCAAAGAGAAAACGAAGATAAAAAATAAATAAAAATATTATTATTTTACTACACTACTAGGAAAAATCATGCCATAATTAAATTGAAAATGCAAAGCTTAAATATAAATGCTTCAACTGAAATCTTTTATTGATTGAGAGATCAAATAGGAAACTCAAAATGGAATAGCTTAAATGTAAATACTTAAATTAAAATCTCAAATAGAAAAAAAATTGTTTGCACTTTATAATTTTTAATTTTTAATTGTCAATTTTCTCTTTTGAATTTTACATTTGTCAATTGCCGTTTGACATTTGAAGATTCAACTTTTCGATTTAACATTTGGCTTTTCATTTTGACTTGACACTTGTCAATTTAAATGCTTTAATTATTAATAATTAATTGCTTTTCTCATCTGCTATTTCACGACTAAATTCATTTCTGAGACTGTTTTTATGCGAGAAATTAACTGTGTACAGTTTGAATATGGGCAGTTTTACGCCAGTGATGGCCAATTGCACATTTGCTCCGATATGTTGTTGGATCGGAAGCTCCAGTCTTAGGTGACAGCCAGCTGGCGGTGGCCGGGATCGCTTGCTTACCGGCGGCATCGTTTCAGACCCCAACCAGCCGTTGGGCCACGTCTCCTCATTTAAATTGACACCTGTTACTTCTAAATGAAAAGCTTAATGTTAAATTGAAATGTAAAAGGTAATATTCAAAAGATAAAATGAAATGAAAAATTGAAACTTATAAAGGGGAAAGGCTAACTCAGAAAAGCTAAAATTACATTAAGAAAATATCTTTATGTCACAAATAGCTTATAAACTGTTAATACAACATTACCAGGGGGGCATCAGTAAGTCTTGGGTGGTGACCAAAAATTTGAGTTAAGAAAGATTTGCCCACACCTGTGCCTTTTAGCACAAAATGAAACAAACAATATTTAATAATAATAATGAAAACAATAATAGTAATAAAAATAATTAAGAATTAAAAAGAGAATTAAAAAAACAATTACAAAAGGCACACTTTTGGCCATCTGATTGTAAACTTGCAGTGCAGCAATCAAATTATCAGTTAAAGTCTTAGTTCCACTCACAGGAGATTCAAGTGGAGAAGGCGAGGAAGAGATGCGAGAAAAGAGGATTCGAGGCAACAGCCATTTAACAAAATTGAGACATTGTTGCCCCGGAGCCGTCATTTTAAAACAACCTCAATTAAATATGACGTGCATCAGCTGTCACATCTTAGTCATTCGCTGTATTTTATGATCTCTGTCAGATTAGCAGAAGAGTGTTCATTTCACAACGTGGCAAGATGTACAGATGTTTGTTGTACATTAATATAGTATAAAGGCTATACATATATAGCCTTTAAAGGCTATAATTACTTGTGTAAAGCTCTACAATTGTATGAAAAGAACTATAAATATATATATATATATATATATATATATATAGTGAATGATGGACGCTCGATGGTGTTTTAAGCCCCCAACATCGACTTCAAGGCAGCGTTGCGACCGTTGACTTTAAGGCACCTAACCCTAACCTTAACCCTAACCCTAACCATTGCCTAATCTTAGTGCCTTCCAGGCAGCGCTGCCTGGAAGACGACGTTGGGCGCTTAAAACACCAAACACCATGATGGACTGGATGGGCAGCACCAGTTTGTGTTTACTGGTGCTAAAATCACAAGAAGAATGGAGACGGACAAGTCAGACACTAGTGGTGCAGACCAAGCTAAAAGTAAAACCCCATTAAATTCTGCTGAAATTGGGGCGCCTGAGTAGCTCACCTGGTAGAGGCTTAGTCCTTGCCACAGCGGCCGCAGGTTTGGTTCCGACCTACGGCCCTTTTGCATTGTCATTCCCCCTCTTTCTCCCATTTCATGTCTAAGCTGTCTTATCAAATAAAGGCCTAAAATGCCACAAAAAAAATTCTTTAAATTCTGCTGAAATTGAACTTAAAGGTCCAAAATGTAATATATTTACTGTAATAAATCCAAATATGACCCCAATGCATCATCAGATATTGAGGAAACATGCTAAGTTGAAATACTATCTTTTCTGACAACAATGCTAATGCCAGTATTTTCTCCTTTTGAAATTATTTACCCAACCTAAAAAAACCCCGGCATGTTTCTAGTTGCGTGACCAGACACGTAACAAACCCCGGGTAAATATTGGAGATGTATTTGAAAGATGGAGACAGCTTAGAGCCCAAAAGGACGCAGAGTTGGCTAATTTCCTCCTAAACAGGTAAGCATTTATTCAGGCTAATTTATCACGGCTACAAGGGACGGGCATTTTATGTCACTTCAACATTCGTGTACTCACATTGAATTATATAGCTAGAGCACCCGAGTTGGTTACTCGCAAAAACAATTGAGACACAGCCAGTAAAGTGATCCCAACTGGTCCTGGCTAACGCCACCATGCTAACCCTGCTAACTGCTAACGTACCAGGAGGACCAGGCAAGCGGGCCATGGCTGTTTACAACATGTAGCCTGTTCAGCGGCCGTAGCCGACAACAGTGAGTTATTTTAAGCCAAGAGAGGGGGGCTGTAAATCGGATTGCACCTTTAAAGGAAATTAGTTCACGTCATTTCCTTTAAAAATGCAATCTGTAATACTAATAGCTAGTGTTTAAAATAGTTACTGCAGGACAAATTCAAAATACTGGAGAGAGTCGTCTCCCCCGCCCCCTCCTCCCCAGACTTGAAGTTCATGGAGGTTGCCAGTCTGCACAGCAAATTCAGAAGTGTTACATTTTCGGTGTTAGTGAAATTTGAGCAAAAGTAGAGTTAATTCTACTCTGATAGAGTTAAATCCACTATATTTGACTTCAGTTGATAAGTAGTTGGTGTCAAAACCGAGTGTAAAAACAAAGTGTCATTAAATTAAACCTGTAAGTGTAATTTTATAAATATTGACTCACTGCATAGACACACGCGATTGGCTGAAGCCAGAAGATCTGTGAGCGTGCTGCTGCATGAGGGACTTTGCAAATGGCCTGCGTTTGGTAAGTAAATGAAGTATTATCGGTTAATGTTATATTTTAAATTTATTTGCCTTCTGGTACCCGTTTTGCAATGGTAAGCCACTGTAATTTTAATTAATGTTGCCCCACTCTTACTAGAGACCCTAACACTCGTGGTTAGCTAATCTCGCTTTCAATTTTTTACAGTATTTACTGTCAAAAAACAGTCTTGTAGTTTTTTTCTGAGAAAAATTGATGCCAGTAAATACTAAGTTAGTAGTCAAAAGGTGGTCAAAATAACTTTTAATGATGCACTTAGCTCTAACTGTTAGGAGTTGTTAGCTAGCGTGCTACAGAGGAGCTACAGTTTGATAGCTGCTAGCCAGCCCTGGATGTTAGCTAAAAGTCGGTGTTTAAAAATTGCTGACAGTTAAGTTACTGGCTAATTGTTAACAATAGCTGAGCTAAACCTTTCTTTAAAGTCAATATTGTTTGTGTTTTAAGTAATATTGATATATTACCTGCTTTGTTTGTGTTTTTTTGCATCATTTACATACATTTTTGTTAAGAGTTAAGTATTTTTTTGTGACATTTAACCTTTAGATTCTCTCAATGACATAAATGACTAACATGAAATATTTTTCTGTCTAAAGACTTTAAAAAATACAGTTTGATTAATGGCCTCTGGCATTTCTTGTGATAAGATACTTTATAGATTATTAAACAAGTTGACTCTCATTGACTATTTTAATTACAGTGGATATAAATTGTACTACCCTCTCTTTTTAATTTACTAAATTCATACAGAAAATGCTGGCAAAGGTGGAATATGGAGGAGTCACAAAGTATATAAAAGTTCCACAAACAGATGAAAACTTTGATTTTAGCCAGTTTCTTCAAGAAGGTTTGTCTCCACATATTATATTATTATTATATAATTTTTTGCTGTATGTACACTATGTCTTTTGTGTTTTTCAGGTTTTATGCTGCACCAGATTGGGGGGGTTTGACAAAATGACATGGTTGATTATATAGCTTAATCTAATTTCTTTATTTCTCCCAGTAACCGAAAAATTTAGTCTGCAGGATCAACTTGTGACTGTCCTTAGCTTGACTGACACATCAGATACTGAGGTTGACGCAGACATATTTGATGAGCTTATCAAATCAGGGGTGCGAAACTTCAAAGTTGGATACCGCAAGCACCCAGTAACAGGTAAGGTTATATTGTAATGATATTTTCCCACTAATCAATAAAATATATATGTTTTGAATTTATTCCTCTGTGGCCCAATTTTAGATATTGCTGTTCTTTTGGTTGAATCCGAGTCAGAATCATCTGTACAGCCAGACCCATCGGCATCTCCAGCATCAATTCCTGTCCCCCCAGTATCGCCAGCTTCACTGCGAGACATTTCAACAGCATCACCATCTTCTTCCTGTTCATCAGAGTCTACTATTATCCTCTCAACCACTAAGAACAGGAAGAGGGCCATGACAGAGCTGGATTGCAATGAAGCAAAACAGGTAAACCTTGAAACCATCTTGTATTAGATAAGTAGCACTTGAACTATTATAATGGAACTCATACCAGTTAGATGTAATGAGTCAAACTAAACTAAATTTAACAAAAATGGCTGTCAATACAAAATTAATTTTAAAGCATGAAGCTGATAGTTTTAAAAATAAATGTTGTCTTTGCAGAAGGTTCTAAGTGTTCTGAGCACAAATCCAAAGGGTGAAGAAATCTTCAGAGAGTATGACACAACAAAAACGCTGTCAGATGCAACACGCAAACAAATGGTCAACATTCTGGTCGCAGAAATGATAGAATCATATGGGTAAGAAATCATTTAATGAAATGACAAAAGAAAATCCAACTGGACACAAATGTAAGTGTGCGGTCCAGCTTTGCATTGGGAATTGTGACCCTTTTTCCATATCTCCAAGATCCTTACTCAAAACATGGATATGTAAGTTTTAATGTGTCTTTGTAGTCCGAAAATATGTTGTAGTGTTTGTATTAGACTATATTTCTGCTTTATATTAGGAATGCACAATATTATTAGCACAACCTTAATATCAGCTAATAATAGCTTTAAAATGGAATTTTTTGTCGATATGACAAGCTGATAAAATTATGCTTCAATTATGCCCTAATACTCAACTAAGTGCTCGATGCAATGGTGATGCTATGTCCGTAACCTAAGTTGAAGTATTGTGCATCCCTACTTTATGTTAATAATGTGTGTGCATGCGTTACCAGGAACACTTGACTATGATCCTGAGGCCAATTCTGGCTATCTTGCCAGGAGACTCAAGACAGTGCAACGCAACACCTATGATGGCGTCTGTGGGCATTCAAGGCCTAATTTCCAGGACAGACCAACAATCCAGCAAGAATCTCTGGTAATTGGTGAACAGCTCTTTGGTGAGGAATGCAAGGGGGCTCTCTCTATAATGAGACACTCAACAGATACAGCCCTGGTTGAAGAGAAGATGAGAGCCACCTTTGCATACAGACAGAAGCTGGTTTGTGACCAGGATGCAACAGCTTCAGTGTTGGATGTCTTCCCTCTCTTCCTTGACATACCTGGACTGGTAAGGATATGTAGAGATTATTACTAGTATTAGAAACTATTTGAAAACGGATTCCTTCAAAATTCAAAATGTACTTAAATAACCTTTATATGGTGTTGTGCCTCTGTTTAAAGATTGAAAAGGATTTTTCCATGATGTTTGGAAACCATGTATCTGCAAAGTTTCTGGAAAAATGGCCTTCATTCAAGCAGAAAATCATTGCGGAATGCCAGAGTCTTCCCTCAAGTCCTCATGTTGAGGAGCTGCGTGCAGCTTTTGACCATGAGGCGGAGAATGACTATGGTAAATATGAAGCTTTTCTTTATCCAAAATACAATCCATTGTCATTGTCAAGTCCAACAGGCAACAGTAGACCAAAACTAGATAAATGAAATAAATTAATTAAGCTCTTTAGTCATTTAACCTCATTTTTGCTTTCTTGAAGGGAGTAGTAATCACAGGGCTGTTTTAGCTAAATGGCAGCTCCAGTAGCAAGAAGTAATAGTTTTTTCTAATGCTTTTGTTGATGTTCTTTGTCAAATATTGTCTCCTAGGCTGGGATAGTGATGTCTGCTATCCTGTTGCTGTTGCATCTTCTGCATCAAGAGGCCAGAAAAAAACACCCAAGATAAGCTCAGCACAGGCAGCCAACCATCTTCTTAGATTTCTTAAGCTAAGTACCATTAGCTTTTTGCTCTACCACCAGGGTTCCCACAGTCAAGAAATATCCATAAAAGTTATGAAATTAGAGCCATGGTAATGGTTTGGAATTAACAGAATGTTTTGGAAAAACTTTGAATGTACATGCTATTTATTTCCTCCTCCTTTCCTCATTCTCTTCCTATCTTCTTCTCATCTTATTCCTCCCCTCTTGCTGCTAATCTAGTATGTTGTGCTAAGTATATGCATGAATGTGTCATTCAAACTTCAGGAAGGAGCCAGCCTCACTACATTCCTGGATAAAGTTGATGCAAGACAGCCTTTCCTCCTCTGCACCGGAGAGCAAAAGAAGAAAATCCAAAGGTTCTGCATTGTTGCTGACCAGAAAGCCATCCCATGCAAGGCTCAGACATCAGTGGCTGCTTTTGATGTGCTATTCAAAGCTCACTACGTCTTCAGTCTCTCCTATGACGAAGCGCTTTCCGCATTCTGCACTTTCATCCAAACAACAGTGTACAACATCAATGTTGGAAATGCAAAGGAAACCCCACGAATCAAGGAACTGAGAGCACGACTACTGCAAGACCATTAAAAGGGAAACCAGTTCAGAAAGGTTGGAGCACAGTTAGAAAAACTGTCTGAGTATGTTCACATGTTTTGTTTGTAAAATGCACCACAAAAATTGTTCAGTCCTTTGTCAACATTTAAAATTTCAGCATGGATTATATCCAGCTAAAAACCTTTGTTTGAAATGTGGAGAGCAAGGATGTCCTTCGTCTTTTTGTACGTACAATGGCTTCAGAAAGCACTTGAACACTGTTCATAATGATGAACCAGTCAATACTAACCAGGAAGTGGCCACACAAAGACATTTTGAGTTAGAATTTTATAGTGATCAGCCAACAACCTCTGCTGCATCCATGTTACATGTTCCCCCTGTTATCACACAGAACGCAATTGAAAGAATGTGCAGTTCAATTGTTGCACACTTGCAAACCTCTGGTATTTCTCAAAGCACTGTCCAAACAATAGTTTGTTCAATGGAGGAAGTTATTAGTGATGTTCAAGGTCAAGCACTTTCTTCTGAAACCAAAGAGTCAGAAATTCATAAGAAAATAGAGCACAGTTTAAATCAATTAGGCAATCCCTTTTCAACATTTAACACAGAGGAAGAGGCAAAAATATTATGAAGAAAAATGGGAAATATTGAAAAATTGAGCCTAAAGAGTTTGTCCTTGGTGTGAGAATGGATACACGTAGAGATAGAATTACAGGTGCATATAGTCAAATTCCTGTTACAGACAAGTACATGTATGTCCCCATTTTAGGTACATTGAAATCCATTTTCAAAAACAGTGAAATCAGAGAGTGCTTCTACAAGAGAAACACTGCAAAAATGGGGTATACAAAGATATTAATGAAGGGTTGTATTATCAAAACCATCCTCTTTCCTCAAAACAGAGGCATGCTCTACAGATTTTGCTTTATTATGATGATTTTGAAACGGCTAATCCTTTAGGTTCTAAGAAGGGGATCCACAAACTTGGTTGTGTTTATTTTACACTAAAAAATCTCCCACCTAAGGTGAACTCTGTACTCATGAATGTGCATCTGGCAACTCTGTTCTATACACAAGATTTAAAAACCTATGGTTTCGTAGAAATACTAAAGCCTCTAATTGACGATTTGAAAGATTTAGAAACAAAAGGAATCCAACTTCCATTTATTGATGAACCATTGTTTGGCTCTGTAATTCAAGTCACAGGAGATAATCTTGCTTTAAATGGCTTGCTTGGTTTTGTTGAATCTTTCAGTTCAGCACAATGTTGTAGGTTCTGTCTGACAAATAAGGAAGAAATTCAGTCTGTATTTACTGAGGATAACCCTGGACTAATTCTACGCTCCAAAGAGCTTCATATTGAACATTGCAATGCACTAAGTGAAGCTCCTTCTCTACCTGCTGTTTATGGTGTTAAAAAACCTTGTGTATTCAATACAATATTTTGACAGCACTGACAATTTCTCTGTGGATATCATGCATGATTTGTTAGAGGGTATCGCGCAGTATGAGTTAAAGCTATTTTTTCAGTACCTGATCAAAAATGGATACATATCTTTGAACACATTGTCAAACAGGATATACAGTTTTAATTATGGTCATCTGGAATGTAAAAACAAACCAAGTGGCTTAAAAATGGATGATAACAGCAAGCACTTAGGTTTAAACGCCAATCAATCATGGGGTATTCTCCAAAATACCCCACTTATCTTTGGTGATGTGGTCGAAAGAAACAACAATCACTGGAACTTATTTCTCCTCTTGATACAAATTGTCAATATAGTATTTTCCCCTGTCCTTACTGATGGCATGATGTTACCTAAAACATTTGATTTGTGACCACCCATAACATGTTCCAAACATTGTTCCCTGATAAGAAATTGATTCCCAAACACCACTTAATGATTCATTATCCACGGTGTATCAAAGAAATTGTATGCGATTTGAAGCAAAACACAATTTTTTTAAAAAGTCTGTTAAAATTTTTTTTAAATCTTACAAAATCTCTTGTAAAGCAACACTAGTGTCAACTGGCATTTTACTACAAAAAGTATTATTTTAAGCAGTTTCAGATTGGTCCTTTGAAAATGAAAAGCATTGATAGCTTGGAAGGTGGAGAATTACTCAGTCAAACATTACATTTGGATCCATGTTCAAATGTTTCAACTGCAAGTTGGGTCAGAAATTATGGCACAGAGTACCAGATTGATTTGTTTGTATGCACTGGAACATCCATTGACCTACCTGTATTCAACAAAATCTGTAATACAATATTACATGAACAGCATGCTTTAATTATAGCCTCTACTGTTGATACATTTTATTTCGATGAACACTTTCATGCATACTGTATACAGGAACAAAGTAATGGACATGCTTTGATTTTTGTTGACCAGTTAACTTACTTTAGACCATTTCAGAAGCGATACTCTAATGAGAGTGAAAGGACATATATTGTTCCCTATTGTTACATTTTTTAATGTAATTTCAGTTTTTTGTGGTGCAAGTATTTAAATAAATGTTTATTTGTAAAACACAAGATACGTCCACCTTTATATCAGCAAACTTTAATTTAAATATAATTTCCAGGAGGAGCTGTATTTACACCTTTTAAGTGTTATGGGGCTAACACTTGTATAGTCAACAAATGATCCTCTGAGAGAGTTAATGTCTAACACTACATAACAGTGTTGAGAAAAACTAACACTGGTTGGTGTTAAGAAGTGTTAAATATTAACTCCAAAAAGAGTCAAAAATGACACCAAAGCAGTGTTAAAGTACCAACACTCCAAAAAGAGTTAAATCTGACAGTGTTAATTTGGGTATGCTGATTTTGCTGTGTGAGACCGCAAGATCCATTGCTAGACGCTTGTCTCAATAGCCCTGGCCATATTTGAGCGACCACTTCAGCTTTAGGTGCAAGAAAGGCAACAGTTATATTATGCAGTGTAAGCTGTGTTTGCCCAAAGAGACCAAACTAGCAGCTTATAAAATCTCGAATCTGTGCAAGCATGAAGAGGTAACGTTAAATAATACTTGTACCATTGCATTGGTAGTTATATAAAATAATAAATAATTATAATAAATAGTTTTCATAGTGTAGTAAAAAGCTTTGCTCAAATTAGCCAAAAAGACATAAGTGCATGACATCGCTAATGTTGGTGGACATTACACATTACACTCTGTTTAAATACATGGAGTCTGGTGGGTTTAGTGATAGCATTTTCATGGATGTTTTTATGTTTAAAAAAAAGATCTTACTCTTTAACAGAAAGGTGGACCTCTGAATGAATCCTTTCATAATGTTGTCAGACACTTGGAACAATAATCTGAGCATGTCAATGGAAAAACAAACACTTTTATGGATGTAAATTGAAGATGTGCGATTGCCCAAAACTTACATTGTAGCTCGTTTCGCTGACTGCCGACTGCAGCGATCTTACTTAATACTGGACCAATGTCAAAGATTGTTGTTCCCATCAGCCACTCAAACACAAAACCATAGGGAAATAGGGTCCAGGTTGAAAAAAATTAAGTTACTCTTTAATGTGGGTCCTGAAGAGGGGCCATATGAAAACAAAAAATAATAATAATACTTTTCATATTTCAGATGCTACTATGCATACATGTTGCACAATACTAAATGTATTTGTTTGTAATGAAATTACCACAGAGTAAACCTGGAGCTGTGTAATACTGGAACGAAGGGTTACTATGGTCCATGTTTGACCCAGGACTCCCAAGCAGGTTAATAAGGCTGTGTCCATATTCATTAGGGCTGAACGATTTTTGAAAATAATCTAATTGCAATTTTTGTTCGAAATTATTGCGATTGCGATTTAATATGCAAATATTTTTTAAGCTCTTTGTCTTCTGTATTATTCAACAAAGACAAGCAATAAATCATTGTATAGTATGAACAACACAATATTAGATAGATTAAACAAACTGTTCTTTCCTGAAGGCCAGGCCTGTATGTGATGATGAAATTAGGTGATGCATGAATTTATATGAATGACATCTTTTATTTAACTACTTCAGTCACAGTAGTATATTGAGCACTCTTTCTGGTGTAAACATTCATATGAAAGTCAGAAACAAATCACACAAACTAAAGTGCAGATTGCAGAAATATAAAAACAAATATGTGGCTTTACCACACTTAGTAGTATTTAGATTATTTAATTATTATTTGCTGTAATAAACATATGTAAACATGTGGATTGCACTTTTTAAACACTGTCTTTGAACTTTACTAGACAGTTAAATAAGTAAAAATATAGTATATACAGTATATACAACGGTGTATTTTTTTTTACAGCGCACACGGAGGAGCTGCCTCCAGCCCCTCCCTCCCCTCATGAAGTTGCGTGCCGCGTGCATGACAGCGTCAACGTTGCACTTGCTCAGAGATGCTATCGCTACGTTAGTAGTAGCATGGTGGTGTTGGTCTTGTCGTGGGATTAACTGTACTAATAAAACCGTTGAAACAACGCAGCCACGCTGCTGTGAAAGCTCCCCGAACGTCATTTATCAGAGTCTGGTTGTTACCCCTCGCCGTGGCAGTCTCCTCCACTCCATATCTTTATAACGGAGCTAACTAACTGGAGCTAACCGCTAATCAGAGCTAATCGTTGCTAATCAAGCCTTTAGTTCTGCGTGCCTGTATCCATTAACTGCATGTATGGACTCGAGCCCGAATAAAACTCTTCATTTTAATAAAAAGTTTTAAACTACAACTCAGAGTTGTTTTTAATGACGGAAATCTGCTCAAGGTACGGCGTAGCGTTAGCATGCTAAGTTGATGCTTTCTCTGCCGTGTGCAGACTTGACTTGCTCTCGCGAGTCACGTGACCAAATCGCAGCCTTTGCGATTAGGAAATCGCGTTTTAACATATCGCAATATTATTGCAAATGCAATGAATCATTCAGCCCTAATATTCCCATAGCCAACCAGTGTAGTTTTGGGGAATCAATCCATCTGCACCATATTCATCATATCAGAGCTGGATGGCCAGCTGGTGTTGACCTGACATATTGGCAAATGCATCAGTCCAGCCCCAGTAGACAGAGCTAGATTTACAGTTAGAAAAACTGCACTTCGTCTACATATATTCAGTGTCAGTATAAATTCCAGTGTTAGCACTGTTATTTGATGAAGCGGTGACACCAGAGCCCACTGTACTCTCAAAATTCAATATATTCCTGAAGGAGAGCAGGCCGCAGACTGTTCTCAGAAGTGAAAACGATGAGGTCTATAACACAAACTGTCTTTGGTCTGAAAAATGACTAAAGGATGAATCTTCAGTGGGCAGAAAGCTGTTGATGCAGTGCCATTAGAGTAATAATCTCTCAATGCAGGACCTTTTGGAGCCTTTGACACCTCCTCTTCCTCATTATCCCATCATTGATTGTCTCTGATGGTGGTCCTCGGGGTCTGCATCCTTCTCACTAAATTGAGAGACTTGGGATATCTCCGAGCCAATTTAGCTTTGATGTTTAATTTAAAAAAAGAGCCAAATAGGACGTGACATCCCAGTGGAGAATATTATGTTAATCACGAAAAATGTTAATCAGACCCAAAGGGTTAATTTCTCCTCCTTTATCAACTTCAATCTGCCTCTCAGTTAAAATACTTATGCTGGTAGAATATGCATAGAAAAATAATTAGTGTTCAAAACATTACTTTTTCTTCCTTTTAGCTAAAGGTTTCCTTAATTCTCATTTTCTTCATTGAAATGTAATACAATCCCACAGCCAAGGAGGTCTCTCATCAAGCCACAAAATAACAATCTTTTTTCACATACATTCGACAACATACTGCAGCATGTCTTCCTGTATATTGCTCAGTAAATATTGTGTGGTACAAATGACTATTTTAAGAAAAGAGAAGGTCAAGCATTATCTCTACAAACAAAACAAAAAAACTGATTATTATGGAAAACAAAACAGATTCAGACACCCATCAACTTCATTACATTTCATTCATGGGTTTCTCGCCTGAGATGCAGCAAACTATAGGCTATCTAAATGGATGATAATTACTTTATACCAAGGGTGCTATATTTCTCAGTGGAAAACAACCTGTTAAGTTAACGGGGGCCATGTAAAATGCTTGATTCAATTAAGTGCTTTGTGCACTTGAGGGCGAATTTCACTCACAGCTAAAACCAATGAGTGCCCTCAGACAAAATGTATCATCCCTTACAGGCTTGTTCATACACCTGCACATTTAACGCAAAGCCAGTGTCTCCATTTCTACCATTTTATTAGTGTTAATTTCTCCTCAGGGATATGGGAGGAACATCAAAGCACAGGGTCCCTTTTTGAGATGCCGAAAAGAATGAACAGCTCTCACTACTCACACTGAGTGATGAACAATGTCCTGACATGGCAGCTAACAGTTATGTATCACCCTTCTTCCTATATGTGACACATTGAAATGATAGGCGTTACAGCGTGGAGTGATGGATTCTGCAGTGCAGAGGGAGCTTACGTGCAATGGTTGAATTGTAGAGTAGGATATTTATCTCAAGGTTGGTCTAAAAGTAAAATTAAAGGGGTGTGAAGCTTGACTGTTTCAAGGTTATGGTCACATCAATTCATTTCCCTTATTTTCTTATTTTTAAGCTGTGTTAAATGCACCATCTACAAAGGCATAATTAAAAATAATGATTCAGAATAACATGTTCCTTGAATTCCAGAGCTAAATTTACATTAGGTGCTGCTGTATCTTTAACTGTAAATAACTGTATTTCTATTGTTAGGAGGATATACTAAGACAAACTTCAAGTCAGATGTTAGACAAGCCAACGCCCCGTCAAAAGAGAAGAACAGGGGAATTCAATGGATTTGTGCAGCAATAAAAGAAGTCAACTGCATTATAATACCAAATTATTTCACACAGCCAATGAAAACAAAATTCCAAGTTTTATTGGAATTACTCACATCAGGGCCACAGCTCATACAGAAAAACACTCGTACAGA
Organism: Sander lucioperca; assembly: GCF_008315115.2. Classification (NCBI taxonomy): domain Eukaryota; kingdom Metazoa; phylum Chordata; class Actinopteri; order Perciformes; family Percidae; genus Sander; species Sander lucioperca. The sequence goes on along the minus strand of NC_050174.1, from coordinate 28,651,645 downwards.
TGTCAGGTTTTATTTAATGCCCTTGCTGCCACCTTACAGCAATGCCGGCAACGGTAAGCGGGGGATTAACCCTTGTATTGTCCTTTGTGTGACAACACAAGGGTTAAGTTTAAAATGCACTGGGTGACTTGGAAGGTAGGTGGCAGCAGAATGCTTAACTCCTGTTGACAGAATGGTTGACAGGATTTTAGGATTTAAGAATAAATCCTCTGACCACCCATGAATGAAACTCACAAGACTTTCTTTTGGTAGACCTGATTATCTTACTTAAACATCACATTAATTCAGCTGTGGAACCAGATTAACGGTAAGAAATTAAATATGTTATAGAGGATCTTTCGTTATAGACCACTCCAGTGTTTTTTAAAGTCTGACCTGATTTCAGCCAACGCTAGTTAGCCAAATCTGTTAATCGTGCGTTTATTTGTCAAACGCTAATTAGCGTTAGCTGAAATGAGGTCGAAGAGACACTGAAGTATAACCTTAACTTAATGTTACGGTATTTTTTCACGCCATTAACGTTTGTCAGAGACTGACTAAAGTGAATCGTTTAAGAAACTTGAGCAATATATGTCGCAGTGCAGAGCCGCAGCAGTTACAGTAGGTACGTGTACAGGACTGCAGGCAGTGGAAGTAACATAGAATAAAACCTGTACAGTACATGTCCTTTTTCGGTTTATATGCACTCTGCATGATGTGATTAGTGATGGAACATAACTACTATAATATTGGACGATTATATGTTAATATTTCTGACTGAGCAGGATCGTGGTGCAGCTTCAAAATTTAGTTTGAATGTGAGTTGATTTTACTACTAACCATGCTTTCTGAAACATAACCCAGGAAACAAAATCACATTTGATTGACTCTCTGCGACACTCAGCACTAACTCACACTGTAGTCTGGATGAACGTAAGTAGGCTATATTTCCAGGATAAATTATGGGCTGAAATATGGGCCACCAGAAACTGAATTTGAATCATTAGGGCCGAGCGCCGACAGCGGCAAAGGCCCTATTGAAACTGAAGGAATTATTAGGGCCCGAGCGCCGACAGCGGCGAAAGCCCTATTGAAACTGAAGGAATTATTAGGGGTCCAAGCCCGAGTCTGGAAGAACCGCCGTAGCGCTGTTAGCACAGCAACGATTTATCGCGATTTATCAAAAACCTACTTTTTCGAACTCCTCCTAGACCGTGCGACCGATTGGCATGAAATTTGGCAGGTAGCATCTCCAGATTGACCTGACAAAAAGTTATTAAAATAATTTTTATGCAATAAAAATTGCGCATATTATGCACAAACAAATTTGTGTAGCTAACTATGAAAACACCAACTTTGCCATATCTCGGCCAAAATAAATGCTATTTATTTAAACTTTAGATTCTTGTTTGTCATGACCCTCTGGATGTCCCCCACGCGTTTTACGAAAATTGGTCACTAGGGGGCGCTACAAGTACTAAAAGTTTATATCTCATTGAACGGCTCATGCGATTTTTACATCCATGTACCATCTCGGGCCACTCCTGAGGCCAACCCTAGAGTGGGGTACTGAGGGGTCAAAGTGGGCGTGGCCTATGGGACCCAAGTCTAAATTTACCACTTACACTAATGTGAACAACTTTAAATTTATAGGGTAGATGGACAATGGGTCATGGACCACACCTACCAAAAATTACACATGTGGACCACTAGGTGGCGCTATAATGTTTTTTTGCCTTTAACTTCCACATTACACATCGCACATTAGAAATCCTTACATCCACGTGTTCTTGAATCAAGCTGAATCACATGATATAGGCCAGGCCCATTTCCGCTTAAGTTTTTTCGCAATATCGCACAATGCGCAAAACCAACTTTTTCGAACTCATCCTAGGCTGTGAGACCGATCTGCACGAAACCTGGTTGATAGCATCTCCAAATGGACCTGACCAAAAGTTATCAAAGAGAAAGAATTTTGCTATGTTAAAGTATGCGCATTTGATGACCAAACAAATTTTCCTAGCTAGCTACCACACACATATCATATCATTTCTCGGCCAAATTAAATGTTATCAGCAAAGAACTTGAGATCATTGTTCAACATCCTAATGCAATGCTCTGTACCAAATTTGGCAAAGAACGGACTTAAGGGGGCGCTATAATCAACGTTTATTTGTTTTGGCCAATAACTCAATGCATTTTAATGCAATTGCAATATCTCTGCAACAGTAAATGCTATCAACACAAAACTTGTGATGCTTGTTCGGCATGCCGCTACGAGGCTCTGTACCAAATTTGGTAAAGATCAGCCATTAGGGAGCGCTATAGTCAACATAGACGAGTTTTGGCCCTTTTACTCAATCAATGTTAATGGCATATTTGCAATGGGAATGTACCACAGACCTTGCAGCTCACACTTCTCAATATTTACTGATGTTTGACTCCTACCGTTACGTTTTGGTTTTTGCTTTCGCGTGCTCCCCTGGTTTTCTACAATAAACACACTTCTTAACCCACCTGACAAAGTTTCTACAACCTTCAGAGTGGACTAATGCAACTCTTTTCTCTCACTTTTTCAATCCAAAATCAACACCATTCATAGGCGCCGATAAAATACTGAGCACCCACGTGTGCCAGACTGCCAGTAGGCTACATTCATTTAAAATTAAACATTGCAGTTGGTGCTAAGTGGAGCGTCTGTCATAGTGTGATTGGTTATGTCGGTGGCCTTGATTCTTAATTGTGTGTGGCGCTGTCACACACAAGTGGCGCTGTCCTGAGTTGAAAGCCTACTTTACGGCTTTATTATCTAGTTAATAGGCGTGTGTTTGTGTCGGCCGCTGTCCAATTCCTAAGGTTCTGAAATGCTAACATTTTTTGACTACTTTTTTTTATTTTTATAAAGGTTGTGAGCACCCACGGAGGAAAACATAAATCGGCGCCTATGACACCATTTACAACAACCTGACCACCTCCCCTGCTCCTTCAACCACACCTGCCTCTCCCCCTCCACCCTCTCAGTCACTCTCTCATTTCTCTCTGCTGTCCGCTGTGGTCAGGGGGGTTAAGAAGTATGTTTATTGTAGAGAATTTTTAAAGGTAGTCTGTATATGCATGGAGATGAACTGTTAACGACTACATTTGCATCGGCAATGTAGCGCAGACCTCGTGGCTCACACCTCTCGATATTTACTGACGTTTGCCTCCCCACCGCCAGGCTTACGCGCGCTCCCCGGAGCATCGGGGGTGACTGGCATCGGTGGCTTGGACCCCGTCATAACTGCTTGCAGTTCTAGTTATTATTAGGGCCCGAGCGCCGACAGCAGCGAAGGCCCTATTGGAACTGAAGGAATTATTATTAGGCCCGAGCGCCGACAGCGGTGAAGGCCCTACTGAAACTGAAGGAATTATTATTAGGGCTCGAGCGCCGACAGCGGCAAAGGCCCTATTGGAACTGAAGGAATTCTTCTTATTATTATTCTTTATCTGGCAAATTAATTGCCTTTTTGAGGGACTTAACATATTCAAAAACTCACCAAAATTGGCGGTCGCATCAAGTCTGGTGAATATTTACGTATTTTAAAGGTTTCGGGAATAGGCGCACAAAAATGGCTCGCTAGCGCCCTGCAGTACGTTTAATGTAGACTCACGAAAGTTGGTACACATATGTAGCATGTCAAGACATACAAAAAACGTAATTGGAGCCATACCCTAAACCCAACAGGAAATCCGCCATTTTGAATTGAAAGTTCAAAATTAGTGCGATTTTGGCCATTTCCACGTTGTACTTTAACGAACTCCTCCTAGAGATTTCATCCGATCAACTTCAAATTTGGTCTGTGCCATCTTAAGACCTTAGAGATGAAAAGTTATTAAAAGAAAAACTTTTCGTTGTAGGGCATGGCCGTGGCGGGGCGGCCATTTTGTGCATTTCGCCATCGAAACAGGAAGTGGGTGTAACTTGAGTGTACATTGTCCAATTGGCTCGAAACGTTTCAGGATTTATAAGAGTCCCACCCTGACGACATCTGCAGGCCGATATTGGCTCAAAGACATAGCGCCCCCTAGTGGCAACAGGAAGTAGGCCTAAAAGTCAAGGTGCTATAACAAACTCCTCCTAGAGATTTCATTCGATGGACTTCAAATTTAGTCTGTACCATCTCAACATCTTAAAGATGAAAAGTTATTAAAAGAAAAACTTTTTGTCAAACGGTGTAGGCGTGACGTGGTGACCATTTTGAGTGTTAAGCGATGAACAAGAAAGTGGCTTTAACTACAGTGTACATTGTCATATCTGCTTGAAATTTACCACAATTTATTTTTGTATTTTTTATTTAACCTTTATTTAACCAGGTAGGCCGTTGAGAACAGGTTCTCATTTGCAACGGCGACCTGGTCAACAAAAGCATAGGCGTGCAAGACAACAAATAGTTTCACATTCAATACAGTAAAAGAATACAGAATACAAATTGCTACATAAAGTGCAGAATAAGTTGATGGATGTGCAATATACATGAACAGAGAGTTTATAACAATGCTGAGATGGTGTAAAGAGTCAATGGTGTAAAGAGTCAATAAACAGTTATTCTATTGGTCTAGTTAGTGAGTAGATCAGTTGTAACACAATGTATATGAATAGACCGTTTAGATAAATGCTGAAGTGTAGTGGAGAATCAAAATACAGTTAGTGCAAGTTGCGGTCTATTAAGTGATGTAGATCAGTAGTAACACAGTAAGCAGTAATATGAATGCTGAATGTAGAGAAGAGACAATATACAGTTAGTGCAAATAGTGGTATAGGTGATGTAGATCAGTAATTATACAATATGCAAGAATAGACAGTCTGTATAAATGCTGGGATGTAGTAAAGAGTCAGAGTACAGTTAGTGCAAAGTATGGTCTAGGTAGTGATGAAGATCAGTAATAACACAGTATACAAGAATAGACAGACTATATAAATGCTGAAATGTAGTAAAGAGTCAATATAGTCTATACAGTTAGTACAGATTGTGGACTAGATAGGGAAGAAGATCAGTAGATTGGCAAAAAAAATTGTGTGGCAACAAAGGTGGGAAGAAAATAACGGTTGAGCATACAAGGGCAGATGAAAAGTGCAAAATAGCGTAAACAAGTATGATAGCAATGCAGGTGTGGATGTGCATCTGTGCAACTATGCAGTGGACCATGACAGAGATAATGGGGTAAGGGTGTGCAAAAACAGTGGGTAAAGATGGGGAACAGTTAGCACATACAGTGATCGGACAGGAGCACGGACAGACGTGCTTTGAAGGCAGTTAGTGGGATAAGGGTTTTGAGTTTCAGGGTTTTTTGTAGTTCATTCCAGTCATTTGCAGCTGAGAACTGGAAGGAGTTGCGGCCAAAGGAGGTGTGGGGTTTTGGAGTGACCAAGGAGATGTAACTGCTTAAGCGAAGGCTGCGGGTAGGTAAAGCTATTGTGACCAGTGAGCGTAGGTACAGCGGGGCTTTGCCTAGCACGGACTTGTAAATGAGTTGGTACCAGTGGGTTAGGTGTCAAGTGTGTAATGAGGGCCAGCCAATTAAAGCGTATAGTTTGCAGTGGTGGGTGTTATAAGGGGCTCTGGTCATAAAACGTATGGCACTGTGATAGAGAACATCCAATGTTTTCAGGAGAGAATTTGAGGCAGTTCTGTAAATAACATCACTGAAATTGAGAATTGGTAAGATTGTCATTTTCACCAAAGCAAGTTTGGCAGCGTGAGTGAAGGAGGTTCTATTGCGGAATAGAAAACCGATCCTGGACTTAACTTTGGATTGAAGGTGTTTTATGTGTTGCTGGAAGGAGAGGAAACTGTCTAACCAGACACCTAGGTATTTGTAATCTGTCACATTTTCTAATTCCAGTCCGTTGAGCGTGGTAATGCTGATCAGTTGGGCCGGGGTAGGCAGTGATCTATTGAAAAGCATGAACTTGGTTTTGCCGGAGTTTAGAAGTAATTGGAGGTTTTGGAAGGAGTGTTGAATAGGGTAGAAGCTCTCCTGAAGGTTTGATAGCACGTTATCTAATGAGGGGCCGGATGTGTACAGGATGGTGTCGTCCGCATAGAGGTGGATTTGTGAGGGCCCGGCAGCAAGAGCTACGTCATTGATGTAAAGGGAGAAAAGTGTCGGCCCGAGAATCAAACCTTGTGGCACCCCCATGGAGACAGCCTTAGGTCCAGACAACAGGCCCTCAGATTTAACGCACTGGACCCTATCAGAAAAGTAGTTACTGAAAGTAGTTACTGAAACTGTCATGGGAAAACAGTCATGGGAAAACCCAAGATTTTTGAGTCTGTCGATGAGAATATGATGGTTAACAGAGTCGAATGCCTTGGACAGATCAATGTAAACGGCTGCACAGTAATGCCTTTTGTCAATGGCGACCGTGATGTCGTTTATGACCTTGAGGGTGGCTGTGGTGCAGCCGTGACCAGCACGGAAGCCAGATTGCATAGCGGAAAGGACACGATGGGATTCAATATGGTTGGTGATTTGTTTATTGACTAAGCTTTCGAAGACTTTCAAGAGACAGGGAAAGATAGATATGGGTCTATAGAAGTTTGGGTCAAGGGTGTCTCCCCCTTTGAAGAGAGGGATGAATGCGGCGGATTTCAAATCTCCAGGAATTTCTGAAGATGCGAGAGACAGATTAAACAGGTTGGTGATGGGGGATGCGATAATACTTGCAGATAATTTTAGGAAATATGGGTCCAGATGGTCTAGCCCAGCAGATTTGTAAGGGTCCAGATTTTGCAGCTCCCTCAATACGTTAGCTGTTAGGATAGGTGTAAAGGAGAAGCGTGGTGGGGGGTGTGGATGTGAAGCTGCGGGGGTTGTGGGACAGTTTACTCAGATGGAAAGCGTGACCGGCGTTCTTGTTTTCCAGAGTTTTGACAGTGTCCCAGAACTTTTTTGAGTTGGTACTACAAGAGCCAAATTTCACTTTGAAGTAGCGAGCCTTAGCTACCCAAACTGCCTGAGTGTACCGGTTCCTGGCTTCTTTAAAGAGTTGCATATTTCGGGAGTTGCTTGAGGTTGTCCGCCACAGGATGTTTTTATGTTGGTTGAGGGCGGTCAACTCTGGGGTGAACCAGGGGCTATATCTACTTTTGGTTCTGAACTTTTTAAATGGGGCGTGCTTATTTAGAACAGAGAGGAAATCAGTTTTGAAAGACTTCCAGGCATCTTCCATTGTCGGGATGAGGTTGAGCTTCAATCAACAAGAGTCCAGGTCTGAGGACATCTACAGGCCAAAATTGACTTTTGGTCATAGCGCCACACGCTGGCAACAGGAAATCTGCCTTATATGACAAACATCATCCGATTTACATGAAACTTATAATGTGTGGTCTACATGTGATCCCGAGCCGCCCCCTATACTTTAACCACGGCCACGCACTCAGGCCACGCCCCTTTCATAACATTTGAACCGTTTAAGGTAGAGTCTTGTGTGAGGTGTCATTGAACTCAGCAGAGAGTTCCTTCTTCATTGGTGATGGTTTGGCCTGCACCCTATGCTTAAGCCACGCCCCCTTTCATAACATTTGAACCGTTTAAGGTAGACCCTTGTGTGACGTATCATTGAACTCAGCAGAGAGTTCCTTCTTCATTGTTGATGGTTTGGCCGCCCCCCTATGCTTAAACCACGCCCTTTCATAACTGGTGACCCATTTAAGGTAGAGCAGGGGTCACCAACCTTTTTAATACTGAGAGCTACTTCATGGGTACTGAGTCATACGAAGGGCTACCAGTTTGATACTCTTCTGAAATAACAAATTTGCTCAGTTTGCCTTTAGTTATATATGATTATTAATGATTAATGATAGTCATCTATGTGAAGACACTGATCATGTTAATGATATAGGTTGGAAACAGATAATATCAATATTCAATTTTCATTTTTAGAACAGGCCTGAGGGCTACTCATGTGGACCTTGGGGGCTACCTGGTGCCCGCGGGCACTGTGTTGGTGACCCCTGAGGTAGAGTCTTGTGTGAAGTATCATTGAACTCAGCAGAAAGTTTCTTTTTGATTGGTGATGGTTTGACCTGCCCCCTATGCTGTAGCCACGCCCCTTTTTTTATAACGTATGACCCGTTTGATGTAGACCCTTGTGTGAGGTATCATTGAACTCAGCAGAGTTTATTTTTGATTGGTGATGGTTTGACCCGCCCCCTATGCTTAAGCCACGCCCCCTTTCATAACTGGTGACCTGTTTATGGTAGAGTCTTATGTGAGGTATCAATGAACTCAGCAGAGACTTCCTTTTTAATTGTAAAGGTTTTCCCCCCACCCCTATGCTTTGGCCACACCCCCTTTCACAGATAATGAACTGTATGACGTAGAGTGTTATGTCAGGTATCATTGAACTCAGCAGGGAGTTCCCTTTTCATTGGTGACGATTTGCAGTGTGAGTATCGCGCCCATGCGTTCCGCCAGTAACCCCGACACGCGCAGAGGAGCGAGGGCCCATCCAACGCTGCTTTCAGCTTTAATTATTATTCTTTCTTCTTACGCACAATGAATCGCCTTTTGGGGACCTTATCATACTCAAAAATGCACCAAACTTTGCACACGCATCAGGCCTGGTGAAAAATTTGATATTTTAACCTCTTAAGAAACGCTTGAAATTCCATGCTTTCTGGTCTAAAGGCAGTTACACACCAACCAGACGGCCGACCGTTGGCAGAAAAGGCAGTTGGACTGATCAGTCTCCCCGAGTTGGTCAAAAAAGTGCCTCGGAACACATCAAAGCGACGAGACGTAATACGTCTCCATAACAGCAGGCGGCACTAATCTGTATTGTCGCCCAAAAAATGAAAACCGGCAGCTGATCAGACGAACCTGTCACATGGATCTTGCTGCTGCTTCCGGATTTTGGAGTTTTCGAACGACCACTACTGGCGACTCATTCAGATTACGATCTCATATTGTACTAAGATAGTTCACCGAAACATGTTTCTGAAAATATTTTAAGCGAGAAATAGGCCATGCAGTTGCTGAATCTGTCTTCCTTTCAGATCGACAAAGGTCAGTTTAAAAGATTTTTGTCAGATTTTGAGAGGCTTTTAGTCACGCTCATCCCGCTTGCCATTTCTGGGTGAGTCCCAACTGCCCTGTCTCCGACTGAGCATGTCAGGTCGGCCAAAATGAAGGCCAACAGCTCCTCCAACAGACTCGAGTCACCGATCTCGCCAGACTGTCCAACGGCCGATTATCGGCCCGGTGTGTAACTGCTTTAAACGTCATGGTGTGCCTGATATCATTGGAAAGGAAACAATCTCAAGTTTTTGTTAGTGTCAGGGTGATTCTAGGCCTTACTGACACAGAGTTACAGAGGCTAGAATGGAGTTTTTTTATAAGTCATACACCTGTAAAATGATTAAAATACAATGCTGTAAACACATCTTGTGAGATACAGCGACGTTCCAGTGATGCCACAGCCACAAAGTGTGCCGTCCACAGTACAGTGAACCTAGAGAGGTTAAGGGTTTCAGGAATAGGCGCACAAAAATGGCTTGCTAGCGCCCCCATACAAATTAAATAAATTGAGCCCCTGCAGTACGTTTAACGTAGACTCAGGAAACTTGGTACACATATGAAGCATGTTAAGACGTACAAAAAACGTCATTGGAGCCATACCCTAAACCCAACAGGAAGTCCGCCATTTTGAATTGAAATAGTTTTGAAATTAGTGCGATTTTGGCCATTTCCACATGTCGTACTTTAACGAACTCCTCCTAGAGATTTCATCCAATCAACTTCAAATTTGGTCTGTGCCATCTTAAGACATTAAAGATGAAAAGTTATTAAAAGAAAAACTTTTCGTCATTGGGCATGGCCGTGGCGGGGTGGCCATTTTGTGCATTTCGCCATCGAAACAGGAAGTGGGTGTAACTTGAGTGTACATTGTCCAATTGGCTCGAAACTTTTCAGGATTCATAAGAGTCCAACCCTAACGACATCTACAGGCCGATATTGGCTCAAAGTCATAACGCCCCCTAGTGGCAACAGGAAGTAGTAAATGAGAAAGGTTAAATAGTACTGTAAACACACAAGCTGCAAGGCTACAACCAGGGCAGTGGTGGTCTAAAGGTTAAAGAAGCAAGCTGGGACCGGGAGGTCGCTGGTTCAATCCCCAGACCGGCGGGATATAGGATAAAATCTGGAGAAAGAGCAGTGCTTGTCCCTCCCTCATTACCACCACTGAGGTGCCCTTGAGCAAGGCCCTTAACCCCAACTGCTCCAGTGGAGCTGCTCAGTGGCCAGCAGATCAGACTGTGGTTGTACTGGGCAGCTTCCAGGTATGAATGTGTAACTGTGTGAATGTGACAGGTTGTCGTTGCAAATGAGAATTTGTTCTCAATCGACTTACCTGGATAAATAAAGGTAAAATAAAAAATAAAAAAACAACCAACATGTGAAAAGTCCTAATAACAACACCACTGATAAACACCCACTAACACAGTAAAGGTCGGTGTAAGTGTGTTAAAGAAATATGCCACTGTTTGTTGAAATAAGGTTATTCACCGTCTCCTCTAAATTTATATAGGTGGGTCTCAGTTGTCTCAGTGTGTGTATGCATTGTCTTAGTCTGGCCGCTAGCTTAGCTTAGCGTAGTGAATGGAATCCTATGTTGCCGGTTAGCATGTCGTGAGTAAAAGTGACCCAACAACAAAAACAAAACCTAATTACTAGATTTGAGCCGGATACTCGGCTGAAACGAGTATCCGGTACGGATAAAGCACTTTTGCCGAGTACGAGTATTATACGAGTAATACGAGTCAATATCTGTGCTCGGATTGAATAAAAATCCTCATTGGGTAGTTGACTGTGTCTGCGTTCTGTGATAGGCTAGTCGTCACAGCGCCCCTCCCCTACACACATACAGATTGTATTGCTGTGTCCAGCTCTGCTCACTCACACAGAACAACTCTCTCTATCTCTGTCTCTCCCTCAGTCACTCAGGTTCGCGGGTCTTTTCCGTTAACGTTGAGGGTTTTTTCAGCTTGTTGTTTCAGTTTGTAGTACTTACTTATTAACCAGTAGAGTTCTGGTAAACGTGGGGTTTGTTCAGACGTGGTGCTTGGTAGAATGCGACTCGCGTTGCGTCTCTGCCTGTCGGAGATTTTTTTTCTTTTTTAAACCGTCAGCTGGCTCTAAACAGATCTGAAAAACAGCGTCGGACTATTTGATCTGTAGAACACAGTCCCCCCCGCCCCCCTCTCTCTCTTTCTCTCTCTCTCTCTCTCTGTCTCTCTCTTACTCACTCACACACACGCACACACACACACACACACCTGGTGTGGAAATAAAACCATCACACTGATCATAAAAAAATTAAAAGTTAAAAAAAGAAAGTTATGTTGAGTATGAAAACTCTTGTTCATTACATTTTACTTCATAATTGCAACCGTATGTGTTGTATTCATTGTTGTAAAACTTGTTCTGTATATAGTTTGTTTGTTATCGTGATCAAAACCATTGATCTGAAGCTCAATGCTGATGCTGTCATGTAAATAGTTTTCTAATCAGCAATAAATATAACAATTTCTGATCAACCCATATCAATTGCATGCTTAAAATAACATACGGTTAAAGCCCCACCCATTTCAAGACAACCTGACCCACTTCTGGGTTAAATCCCGCCCACTTCCGGGTTAGGCCCCGCCCAGTCCGAGTACAGATACAGATACAGATAATTCATATGGTTAACAGATACAGATACAGATAATGCTGTAATCGCTCATCCCTACTAATTACTTCTTGTGGCCTGAGTATTCACAACGAGTACAAATAGCAATGTAGATATTGACTAGACAATTTTCTAGGCAGATATTGACTTGGGACTATATTGGGTGGAAGTAGGCTACAGCCGAAGCACTGCTACTTGGGTGCAGAGATATCATGCAGCAACTCTGTGTGAGTACAGGTCTAATAAAGGTCGATCTATCCCGTAAAATAGCCATGCGTCATGTTTACAATAATCACATACTCTGTGGACAGCTGTTTATTGGGTCCATTCGGCGTTGTTTCCAGTTGACTTTATCGCACCGGAAAAAAAGTCGAGGACTGCATCGATCCATCAATCAACGCCGAGAAATCCTCGGTAGCTGTGACACAACTGCAAGCACACCCATTTCAGTCGGCATATGTTGGCATATTCCCCCACACTCACACCACCAGATCGTGTTAGCTCTCATCCTCACGTCCTCGGGCTGTTGAGCGATCGCAACCTCCTCCTCCTGTCGTATTTCCAAAGCACGCAGCTCCTCTTCTGAAAACTCTGGTTCGTAGAGGTATGCTTCTGGATCTTGACTGTCTGAGAAGTCGTCCTCTTCGTCTCTCACAAAATCCGCCATGTTCATCGCCATTCACTGTCTACTGTAGGAAAAATAGCAAGCTAATATTCACACTGGTATGTTGACGGAAGTTGGGGGTTTTCAGGTGCTGCATGATATCTCTGTGCCCAAGTAGCAGTGCTTCAGCTGTAGCCTACTTCCACCCAATATAGTCCCAAGTCAACATCTGCCTAGGAAATCATCTAGTCTTAATCTGCATTGCTATTTGTACTCATTGTGAATACACAGGCCACAAGAAGTTTTGTTTTTGTTGTTGTTGGGTCACTTTTACGCACGACATGCTAACCGGCAACATAGGATTCCATTCACTACGCTAAGCTAAGCTAGTGGCGGCGCTGCCGGACTAAGACAATGCATGCACTGAGACAAAAATGCGTTTGCCCACCTATATAAATATAGAGGAGACGGTGAATAACCCTATTTCAACAAACGGCGTATTCCTTTAAATGGTCAACAGTTGTCAGTTAAGACCATGATGAATAAACTACACCACTACACAGTTACATGAAGTACCTTCATCTTACAGTATGCTTAAATATACATGTAATACAATTCAAATCTTAGCAGGACAGGTTGGATAACTACTGGACTAACCTAAAGCTTTCTCCTTCTGTCTGCAGTCTTGAAGCAACACCATCATCGGCAGCTAAGTCAGACCGCCGCTTCATGTTGAATATACTTACAGTATATATATTTTAGTAATGTTTGAATAAATGTTATAATAAATATACACGTTTCGTTAAAGTATTTTTAAAGCTTGTATACCTAACTAGTTATTAAAACAGGTAGCATCTGAATATAATTATTCAGTTAGAAGTTTCCTATGTCCAGGTCATAATTTGATGGAAAAATAGACATTGAAAAACAGTTTATATTATATACACACCCAAAAACCTAAAAACACAGACAAAACAGTTAATTTAATGCATTTATTTTTTTAATGCCAGTCTCTAATATAGCAAATAATCTATTCAGCATCTCACTTTGGCCTCTGTCTCCCTGCTCTCTTGTCTTTTCCTTTCCCTCTCCTCCTCCTCATCTCTCCCTTCTGGTTATGCTAGTGCAGAGCTTGGCCCTGGTTTGTCCTCTTGGATCGGGGCAATCAGACTGCTGCAGACTGCCCTCATGCGTCATCCATGTAGACAAACCAGGGCCAACTTGCTGCTGTGGCTTTTCCATCCTCAGTGACCGCCTCCGTTTGTTCCTTAGTCCCTGTTAAAGACAGCAAACACAAGAAAAATATGTTTACCGTTATGAATGCTATAACGTCACGTTACGTAACGTCATACTTTTTACATGGGAAACTACTCATACTTTTTAGCTTTCATTTAACGTTGCTAGTGAAGTTAACAAGGTGCAGCTTTACCTCCCATCCTGCAGCTACAACTGATAAACACACCGATTTCTAAATCTCTGCTAATGTTACGCATGTACAGTAACAGCATGTAAAAAGAGATGAAAATGCCACTGGAAATTAAACTTTAAATTATTATAATTAAACACAAGTGGCACAAAAGACAGCAACCCAGCTAACAGCCTAATGTTAAATGATAGGTTCAGTTAGCCTAACGTTAGCTCGGGATGTATCTACCTAATTATTAATAGCAATTTGTACCAGCATTAAAGCGCTTAGCGTTACATTGATGTAAGACATTAACAGGGATAACAAATGTATGGCAAACACTAAAGATACTTACATTTAAATGATTATTGTGCCATCAGCGATGCCGCTCTGACTCCGCTTTTGTCCGCCATTGTTATTTTTTTAACGAGCCAGCAAAGCCGCACGCATAGGATTGTGGGTGATTTGGGAGCGTGAACTGTGCTCCAAAACGTAGGTGCTGATTGGCCGCAGAAGAGTCCTGTGTATCTGCGACACTGAACTCTATCTATCGATCTGCGCTCGATTGCACTTCCTTCGTCCTTCAACTACCCGGATGTCTGTCACAGTAACTTGAAATTGAATTTTGAGAACTGAATTTGAATTGTGTGAACTAAATGTGAAGATATATAGAGAATTGAATTTTCAGTGAGGATCAAATTTTATTGGACTTCAGTTCCAAATGAATAAATTCAATTTCAAATTATACTATTCAGATTCAGTTTTTCAATGCAATGATTCAAATTAAACAATACAATTTCAAATTATGTGATTCAAATTCAGTTTTTCAATGCAATTATTCAAGTTTAGCAATTCAAATTCAAATATAAATGATTCAAATTCAGTTTCTGGTGGCACATATTTCAGCCCATAATAAAGCCTGACACCTGGCACGTCGCTTAGACGCCGGATGTCCCTCACCTTCTGCTCTCTGCGTGTTGCCATTCTCAGAATCCATTCGCTTTGGGAAACAAAAACAAACAAGCAGGGATTGACATTAGCAACCGCCAACCCGCCAAAGTGGGGTAGATTTGGGCAGTGGCGGGTAACACAGTCACTCTCAGTCACTTTCATGGGTGGCATGCCTTTATATTGTAACAATATGGTGGCTGGAACACTGTGCCACTGTGCCGCCGCCCGACACAGGAACACAGCTGTGACCAAGTGTGTTAGGGTTAAGATTAGGGTTAGATACGGTTAGAACGGTCACAGCGCTGCCTTAAAGTAGATTAGGCAATGGTTATGGTTATGGTTAGGGTTAAGTGCCTTGAAGTTAACAGTCGCAGCACTGCCTGGAAGGAGACGTTGGGGTTTTTTTTCTCCTATCCTAGAATGTATCTATGGTGTAGCCAGACACTGTAATTCTTGAAGAATTTTTTCACATCCAATTGCAGCAGAGGGGGAAACGAGCTCTGCAAATGCTGCTTCTGTAATGTCACTTCCTTCACTCTCTTTTGAGCCTAATTGCTTGACTTGGCCACTTTTTGTAGACCTGTCCACAGACCCACGAAGAACATATTTAGACATTATCAGTGAGGAAATGTTTATTTCCAGACTAGGAAGCACAGGGAATTCAACCCAACTGTATACAAAGACACTGCATTATTATTGCCAACTCTAGCCTTAGGGATTGGACCCTAGCCTTTGTGCCTTTTAGGCACACAGATACCTATCCCTCTAATTAATTATATCTGATTCGTTAGATGCAGAGCTAGGAACAGTGTAGCACAGAAAGGCAGCTAATAGAGTTAATTAGGATAACTGTTCTTAGGTTAGTGATAAAAGCTAAGGACCATTTAAGCAAAACGCATAAGCCAATTTGCAAAGTGCAATCCATTAACTAAGCAATGCAACATAGTGAAGTATTGCTCATGTACTGTTTATCTTGACAATTAAACTCCCTTTGTCTTAAGAATTGGAATATACCAGAGCAGCTTTATCATAGAAAGGTGTCTGCCTGCAGTATAACATCCCCTGTTAACTACATGTTTATCAATTTTCACAGTAAGAAAAGACATAATTGTCTATGCCTATATGAATCAACTTAATTCAAGCTAGAATCACACAACACTACGATTTTTATTCTCACATTAGATTGGAGTTTTAGGTATCCACATATTTCTCAGAGGCACAGCTGCTCTGGGGGCACAATTAATTTCTTTGTTTCAGTTAAATCTCCATGGGCGCAGTCATTGAAGCACAGTTTTCAGAGTGGGTTAGCAAGCTGGCAGAGTTGAATGTCACAGTTTATTCTATTGGCAAATATATATGCAAAGACAAATGTGTCTAGGACCTGCCATTTATGAACTTGCAAGGTCTTACAGACAGTTGCTAGGACTGCTAGCTGTGGGTGGCCCAGGCTCGGCAGCCTGCTTTCCGTTAATGGCAAAATTGTGCTGTTTACCTATGTTTGTCACAAAAAGATGTCGTGAGGGACACATGGAAAAGAATTCAGCTCAAGTTCAGCCATCATTTTCAAACCAGACACCTAGTCCTGAGTCACTTTTTCCTCAACAAGTGCCAAGTAGTAACGACCATAGACTGTATAACGTTATAAAGATTAGAAAGATAATTTAATGTTGGGTGGCTGTTAATTCAGCCTTTTCCCCATCAGCAGTACATGATTCTCCAACAAAGACATCCAACCCTCTATGCCAAAGCACACAGGTACCTGCAGCCATGGACTCAGGACAACAAATGTAAACGCTACACCCTGCTATGTCATGCTATGTCCTGCTAAACAATGCTACGCCCTGCAGTGCCCTGTTATGTCATGTTATGTCCTGCTAAATCCTGCTACGCCCTGCTATGCCATGAACTACTACAACTACTATTTCTAGTATAGTTCCATTATCTTTATTGTGACTATAATTGCCACTGTTCATCATACCCCCAAACGGCACCGGCAGACAACTGCCCACCAAGAGCCTGGGTCTGTCCGAGGTTCCTCCCTAAAAGGAAGTTTTCCTCAACACTCAAGGTTTCTGCTTAAAAGGGAGTTTTTCCTTGCCACTGTCACACTAAATGCTTGCTCTTGTGGGAATTACTGGAATTGATGGGTCTTTGTAAATTATAAATTACTCTATCTGTAAAGTGTCCCGAGATAACTCTTGTTATGATTTGATACTATAAATAAAATTGAATTGAAATTAATTAAATATATATATATATTTAATATAAATATACAAAAATGTATATGAACCACTGCCTATTTTACGAGGCCTCAGACCCCAGAGGGTTGAATGTTTCCTGTAGAAATAATTCATAATAATCAGACACACAAAAGAAATCCCCCATATATTTAATGGACTGTCCCTCTTGTGCAAAGCTGAAGTGATGAGCAACTTATGTTTGTTTTTAGAAGGATAGAAGACAGTCGATGAGGATAACTAAACAATGATTATTGTTTCCATTATATGTCATATCACACGACATCTGTTCTCCTGTAACTTTCACCAGCAAAAAGTTAAAATTAAAAAAATTAATTAATTTAATTAAAATTAAATTATGACGGTGGTGATGATGTCATCATCGCGGTAGTGTCACGTCACCGCAGGTATTGCGGTGATGCGGTTATCATCACAGCCCTAGGTACAACAACCAACCAAACTGCTAAAATAGAGTTATAAATGTTTCATCATGTTCTCCTTGGCTTGTGGACACCAAATGGTAGATATATAGAGAATAAACTAATACATCTGTGTCATTTATTACAGCACAAAGGGAATATTTCAAATCATTTAAATCTAAGGTCGAGAGGTTCTGCTACATATCCCTATCACTGCCTCTACCTGTCTCCTCGGCAAGAGAAACAGGAGCATATAAAGGAGCCAATGCACGGGAGGAATATTAGACTAATAAAAAGCTCTTTCCTGCCTTGGCTGCTGGCCCATCCTGTGTGCTGCTTTGCGTTTACCATTTCACAGCGTGGAGCTGTAAAATAGAATTTTGTTGGCAAAACAATAAAGCCATGCAAACAATCATGCCCTCTAGCTCCACAAAAAGGCAGTGGCAAACAATGATGACTCAAAGGGAAGTGCAAAGTGTAATATTGTATATGCATATATCACTCAGTTGTAAGTAGATTATTGCTAAGGGGTGCAGTGCATTATTCTGCCTGGCAAAGTACAGGAGTTTTTATGTGCCGGCAAGGTGTTCCAGTAGGATTTTACAATGACATAAAGGGCATTAGTCATGGGCAGGAGGTCCTGGAACATCACGACCTTGTGGATGATGGGAAAGGTGATAAGGAAATGAACAAAAAGTAAATCCCATGCTCATCATGAGTCAAAGCTGACAGTATCCCTCGCTGTGGGCTGCAGCACTTGGGGTGGAGCTACAGTTAGAGATAACAAAAACATGTTAAAAATTTGAAGTTGGATATGACATCCTATGGGGTGTGTTTGCCATAGAACCACCAACTACCATCTAGGTGACTATCCCATCCCGCAGAATACCTACTGAATTGACCTCGCTGTTGTGACTACCTCACTATCGCAGACCTGGTAACACTGCACGAGCAAAGCATGCTACTTGTTCTGTTGTTGGCTGCAAGAACCAACCGAAAACTCTGCATATACTCGCATCATCTGAGTATGTGAAGACCCAGTGGAGTCCCATTTTTGGATCAGATTCCCGGTGGAACATGTGTGGGTGTGAAGTTTTTGGTTTAGAAGTGGTTATCATCGTAAAATTCTTCTTCTATTGGATTTCTGGCATGGTAAAGTGCAGCTTAGCTAATGAGGCCGACAGTGCAGATGCTGAAGACCGGAAACACTGCACAACATATTTACAGCATAATAGAATGCATGTGGGAGAAGCAATGCAAATTCAAAACACTATGCTGTGCACAAAACAATACCATGCCTTTAAAAAGCACTTGCTTGAGAGGCAGAAAATCTCAAGAAAGGTAAAACTATGACAAAAGGGGAAAGCATTGGCATGGCAATGCATCATGTCTTGTATGTATGCCATTCCAGAACTCTGGTGCAGCCTTGGCACTTCTGCTGTTTTATTAGAAATTATCTGCAGTCTATTAATACATTTCGCACTGGTTCCACAGGATGAGGGGCAAAGAAGCACGCCCTGATAAAATAGGGGTATCTATCATGTCTGCCAGTAGGGACACTGCAACTGCCACCCAGACTCATGATGTGCATGAGCAATAAGGATAACACTGTGAACACCTGGAAATAAGCTGATGATAAATGTAGAAACTTTGATTACTTTGTCCAGTATGATGCAATAAATTAATCATTATTGTTTGTGCTTAAAATCTGAAAATGGATTTCAGTAATATTACGACGAACGTTACTTTTTAACAATACCTAATATGACATACCTATTACAGACATGATAGAATGCAAATACTTAAAGAGGCCTGACTGTTGATTTAGGCCTCAGAGTTTTCAGACATGCACAACCACTTTGAATCTACTTCAGGTGGTGAGTAGCAAGACCTAATAGATGACAAGTACTCATCCCACTGGCAGATTTGATAACAGGTAAAGGGGTATTTTGTAGGGCTGTCAAACGATTAATATTTTAATCGCGATTAATCACCAAATTTCTATAGTTAATTCTATAGTTTAAGTGCATATTAACAATGGAAAGCCATTCTTACCAGTGTATCTTAATTGGGAATCAAATTAATGCAAAGAAAGTTACTTTATGAACTTGACTTTCAGATTTGTAATTGTTTATTATTTATTTACTGTAAACAAAAGAAAAATGTGTGAATCTGTCATTATTGCACAATTCCTACAAGTACCTAACCTAACTGAGATGTAACACTAACACTTTGCTTATACAGTACAAACAAAATGGTCCAAAAACCGGATGCCACAGCAGGACATTTGTAACCTTTACGTTTTTTTAATAAGGAATGTAACAATTCTCCTGGACAGAAAAGGGGATGGACAATGTCCCAAATGACAAAGACAGTCAAAAAAAGATACAAACAACACAGTCCTAAAACCGTATGCTAATATACATAGTCAATATAGTGTGCAGTAACTTCTAAATAATTTGGATTACTCACTGACGTCCAGTGATCACCGGTTAATGAGACAGCGTTTGCAGCACTTTGCAGCAGTTCCAGTTGGGCTGCTTTCTCCGTGTCATACAGGCTGTGTATGCGTGAAACTACTGTCCCCCTCGACAACTTTTTAAAAGTAAACTTTCCATTCAGAATCTTATTGGCATCCATTTCGGCGTCTCACGCTCGCCATCCACTCAAAACGTAACATTAGCCTACTACTCTTTGGCTCGCAAGCCCAAACAAGTGTGTGCAATGCCTGTTGTTTTGTTTCCAGTCTAGCTAGTGTGGTGTTGTAGTTTTTCTAACGTTACTAGTTGTTGCAACAACATGTGAAAAAAACTATGTTAAACCAGAATTGAAATTTAGAAGCATAAAAATGCTTTCCCCCATAAATAAATTCAGTCTAAATCATCCAAGAACTCTCAAAGGACCACCGTAAAGGGAGCTGTTTTTCTGACATGTCACGAATAAAAAAGGCCTGTGGGCTCTTAACAGCCTGTGGCCTACTGCAAAAACAGAAAGCTCAGCGCTCGTTTTCCCCCAGTGTTACAGTAATAGGCCAGTGGAAATAAATGTAATCACTGCACTTTGTTCTCCCCAGTGATATCATTTCTTCTTATTACTTTTCACCCCCTTTGCCTCTCAGACCACCATCAGAATCTCATTTGATCGTATTTACATTCGCTCTGGCTTCAAACCCCAGTGATGCTAAAAAGCAATTACTACTTCAAGTTGCCGTCTGCCTTAGAAAGCCACACAAGATGTCCTTGCCAAACTCCAGAGCATTCTTACCCAGTCTGTGGCTGACATTTAAGCTCCTGTCTTCTCCTGTATAAGCACAGTTTACTACATTTAGAAGCAAATAACTGATTATGACAAACATGGCCTTTAAAAGAGGCCTTTGAACCAGGGACAATCCCAATAAAGTAACATTTGTCAACAGTGGGATATGCCATTTATTAAATTAGAACATCATCTGAAATCTCACTGCCTGTCTAGACGGGAACCTTTATCAGCCTCATGAAATATAACTGAAAGTCAAAACTGTAACTTTTGATGAAAGTACAGATCTGCACCAGCCTAGATATTAAATTTAAGGTGGACTCCACTCGAATTTTTTTGTAAAATGTCTCTTGCACCTTTTGATAAATACTTCTAATGTCTGAAAAATGAACCCCGATGTTGTCATAATGATGCCATCAGGGTTGTTTTTTTTAACGGAAAGCCTGTATTACAAACTGGAGATGTACAGTTTTGGCATTCACATTGCCTATACAGGGAAGGAAGGTATATTAAAAGATGCTACTGAGTTTCATTATGGGAAATGTATGATCCAGTGTTTTTGGAGCTGGACTCACTTGTATGAGTCTGCTTTCTTACCCTTAGTTCTGTAAAAATATATTTTTATGGTGTAAATCCAAAGAAAGCTAATATTCATGGCTTTTGTCGCTTTTGTTGCTTCACACCTTGCTTATTTCTTTCCACTTTGGCAAATCTGTACCACAGAAAATCATGCTCAGTTAGCTACCAGCAGGCATTGACATACACACAATAATCACCTGGATTACTTTTGATACTAAATAAAACACCTGCACAAACTTAAATGGCCACTTATTAGCTTTTTCTGAGCTTTCTTTATCAGTGAACACGTGGCTCAAATTATTAGTAACTATTAGGCTGAATCTTAAGTTATGGAGACAATATTTTCTATACAGCCCTTTAGCCATGAAGTCTAAAACAAAACACATTCATTACATCACAGTGACATGTCCAGAGTAATCTCAGAATGGGTTTGGGAATTACACTCTTTTTTTTTTTTTTAAAGAAAAGCCTGTATTACAAACTGAGGTTGAGGTTTTTGAAAGACATGGGCATAGACACTATGAATTGCATTATTGGAAGTGTATAATCCAGTGTTTTTATTAGGTTTGTCCATACTAGGGACTAAAAGTAAGAACATCTCAGCATTTGCTGCTTCATTCTTTTTTAATCTGTCTCTCACAAGTCCCCCAACTTTGTGGAAAACTAAATCACTAGAGTGCCTCTTTAAAGCTCTGTACTGCAGCAGATGCTTGGTTTTAAGTATTTTAAAGGGCTAGCAAACAAAGGGAATGTAAGTTCAAGAAGACCAATGCATTTGTGTTCTTTTGTCTTAAATTACTTATTTCATCATTTTATTAACCCTCCTTACACCAAGCCATTTCTGAGTGTTTTTGGCTCCTGTCACATTGTTACTCACTGTGGGCAAGTCTTGCATCTCAAATTCACAAACTTAACACCAGTGGTGGAATGTAACTAAGTACATTTACTCAAGTACTGTACACCCCTTCATTCCTCCATCCTCCATCTTAAAAGAATCTGTCTGGCTATCATTAAACTAGTTTGGATCCAACTTTGTATGTGCTTATCTATTCCGCTTAGGATTGATCCATCTCCTAGAACAAATAATCTTGGGCTGAATGGAACCTGGGTCCATGCAGTCCTACATAGGTTATCATGTATCCCCGTCCAAAATCCCTGGACCATAGGACATGAGGTAATTGAGCGTCCTCTGTCTTACATTTCCAACAATTTGGTGTGTCCTTCAAACCAAGACTAAACAATATGGAGGGAGTCCAATAGAAGCAATGCATAACATTGAACTGGATGAGGCGCAACCTCACATCGCGTGACTTATGCTACGTTTGCACATGGCCGGCTATTTTCATAAACATTGACATTTCAACCTCTCCGTTTTCAAAAATAACATTGTGCACAGCTGTCAGTTTTCAGAAAAGTGTTCGTTTACACGTACCCGTGTATATATGCTGTCAATGCCGTCAAGAGTGTGGCAAACCTGTAGGTGGCAGTGTAACAAGAAGCTCAAGCCCACGTTAGCCAATCAGAATCCCGAAAATAACAACAACAGCAACTAATCACTTCCTCTCTCTTCTCTTCCTCACTTCCTCGGCTGCCTAAAGCTCCGTTTGTCCCAGTTTACATGCAAACGTGCAAACAAAGTTTTCCAAAATCTCCACTCTGGCCGGAGTTTTTAGAAAGAATCGTTTTCAAAGGCGAATTCTCCGTTTGCGTGTAAAAGAAGGGCACAAACGAAGGGAAATGTCTCCATTTTTCAAAATAACCATGTACGTGTAAACGGGGTAATAGTTTTTGTCACAATTGTGGGTTTCTGTTGTAGTTTTTTCCTGTTTTATTGTGTTTATTTGTTCTGTTTCCTTGTTGTTTCACTTTTCATGTTTTCTGTCTTCTGTGTTTTTCCTTATGTGTTTGTTTCATGCTTTGTTTCCTGTTTTATTTTGTAGTCTCCCTGTTTCTCCCATGTCATGTCTTGTTTTACATCCGGTCTTTCTTTCCCGCCTTTGAGATTGTCTTCCCTGCCCTGATGACTTTCACCTGTTCCCCAGACCTTGTGTCACCTGTCCCTTGTTTCACCCTCGTTTACTTGTGTATTTAGTCTGTGTGCTTTCTGTCTATTGGTGGTTTATTCGTCGTCTATCTTTTGTAAAGAGGTCCGTCCTGTGTGTTACTGTGTTTTTGTGCTCCTGGATTTTTCCACGTTCCTTCCGTGTTCCTGATTCTTTTGGATTATTTTCTCCTGCTTACATGTTTGTTAGTCTCTTTGTGTTTCATTAAATTATTTATTCCAACTGCTGCTCACTCCTCGCCTTCCTGCACTTGGGTCCAAGCCTTCAACCTGACAGTTTTAATATTCATACAAATTCTGTCCAACTCCTCATCATCCAGTGTAATACTCAGATCCCTTTCCCATGTCTTCTTGACGGCTGACCAGGCTCCATCCCCCAGGTTCTGCATAAGCATAGAATAATACCCAGTAGCCTCATGACCTTTTCCATATTTCAACAACACCTTATTTAAACATTCTGGTGCCATCGTTGGTGAAGATCTGGACCCAAAAATCCCCACTAACACATGGCGAAGTTGCAAATATCTGAAAAATTGAGACCTGGATGGATTCCGAATTGACGCTATTTGCTGTTGGGAGGATGATGTAATACTTTGTAACAGCTACTGGATGCTGAAACTGATGCTGCCATGGACTCAACAATAAAAAAAACCTTTTAACATCCATACCATTAAATATCAACTTTTAACCTCTGTGTTGTCCTGCGGGTCACCGGGACCTGTCCAGTTTATTTGACGTTTTGTATTGGCCTGGCGTTGAGCGTCGGGGTCCCCCCCCGTCGGTGACCCTCGCGTACTACGTGATGTCATTTCACATGAACCGGGGGAGGGGGACCCCGAAGCTCAACACCAGGCCAATACAAAACGTCAAATAAACGTATAGTTAACTCCTTCGGATCCCGGTGACCCGAAGGACAACACAAGGGTTAAGCAACCCTGTTCCACCTTAATTGTTTTCTTTGCAAATGGAGATTAAATTACACTGTTCCTTTAAATAAACAAACAGAGCAAAGGACATAGAACTATAAATAGTAGGCTGCTCGGGGGACAGATGCAGTTGAGGATAAGCGAGATAGCCAAACCTCTGTGCGCACTTAAATTACCCAAAGTTATTGCAACATACTAAAGGCGACTAGAGCCTGGTTCACACGGCAGGATAATTAGGCCGATTTTAGCCCCGATTCACCCCTTCCGACAATCTTAAGGATGCTCCGATTATCGTAAAATAATCTGATTAGATATTCCTGCCGTGTGTGGTGTGTTAAGACTGCTCTCGTCTGCTCAGAAGGACGTTGGGACCGCTCCGATCTCAAATCGGGGAAATCCAACATGTTGGATTGTTTTGGCCCGATTTCTCCTCGTGTGTGGTGTCCCCCGGGGACAAACGAGCACGCAGCCTGTGGACTGTGGCGTGTAGCTAATCAGAAAGCGAGGTGACGAGGCGGCGAGGAAAGCACCGGGAAACAAAATCAAAACAGCCGGCGGCATGGCGCACCAGAACGTCCGGTGGACGTCGGAGATGGAGGACCAACTCTACTATAGTACATGCTCGCGTTGTCTCCACTTCTTTGACCAT
Organism: Sander lucioperca; assembly: GCF_008315115.2. NCBI lineage: Eukaryota > Metazoa > Chordata > Actinopteri > Perciformes > Percidae > Sander > Sander lucioperca. Next base: position 28,626,863 of record NC_050174.1, on the reverse strand, counting down.
CGAAGTGACGTTTGAAATCGAGGGATTTTGCGAGATTTCCCGTCTGACCTGGGAATGCTCGGGAGTCAAATCGGTTCGTGTGTGATGTGTTGATTTTGCCGTGTGCTGCGCACCACACATTGCACGACCAAAACTGTTAGACCCGTGATTTTTTATCGCCGTGTGTGGGGTCTCTCAGGATTGGAAAATGGGCCTTGCCTGGTTCTGGTAACGTTAGCAGTTAGCAGGGTTAGCATGGCGGCGTTAGCCAGGACCAGTCGGAATCACTTCACTGGCTGTGTCTCAATTGTTTTTGCGAGTAACCAACCTGGGTACTCTAGCTATATAATTCAATGTGAGTAGCTACACAAATGTTGAAATGACAAAAAATGCCCGTCCCTAGTAGCTGTGATAAATTAGCCTGAAGCTAATGCTTACCTGTTCAGGAGGAAATTAGCCAACTCTGCGTCCTTTTGGGCTCTAAGCTGTCTCCATCTTTCTAATACATCTCCAATATTTACCCAGACGGTTTTGTTACGTCTCTGGTCACGCAACTATTAGAAACATGCCGTTTTTTTCCGTTGATCCTGTTCGTTTGTTTGCTGCTTTTATGGCTGTACTAACCTTACAGCTGTAGCGCGCTGGGTTTACGTTTTTACAAGTATATCTGGCAACCCGGCCTGGCTGTCAAACTGGGCAGTTGATGACAACAAACAGGCCAAAACACAAACAGAAATTCCGTCACGGAACGGAAATTTCAAAAGGAGAAAATACTGGCATTAGCATTGTTGTCAGAAAAGATAGTATTTCAACTTAGCATGTTTCGTTAATATCTGATGACGCATTGGGGTCATTTTTGGATTTATTACAGTAAATATATTACATATTGGACCTTTAATTTAAGTTCATTTATTAAACTACTTTGCAGTTTGCACAAAAAAAAATGTTTACATTCTGTGTTTCATTCATTCTAATTTCCTTCATATATTGTGTAATGTTAGTGTGAAAAAAAAAAAATTCTATTGTATGACACTCCTGACAGTAGAATAAGCCATTAAAAAATGTAAAACCCGGTCATGCAAAAGAAAGAATATACTGTGAATATAACGCCAGAATCTTAAAAAATACCGTGATACCAATTCTTTATTCACACCGCCCAGCACTAAGACAAAGGGCGGGCACATTTCATTAATTAATACCTACATATATTGTTATGTTATTATGGTACATTTAATAGAGTATTCATTTATTTGAGTCATTTATTTTGTCAGCTTTCGTCTTATTAGTCAGTGCAGCAGTGTATTTTGTAACACTTGATATTTCTGAAGCAGAAGCAGTTTATGGGGATTATAAGAAATTACATGGATTTAAGGTTTTGTACCTTATATTTTATCTAATCCATAATGCCTCTTAATTCTCTACTGGATATTTGTCTTATTATTTTTTACTTGTGCATTTTCACTTCTCTTGTATGGAAAACGTGTTTGTCTATTCTTGTCCTCCACTGTGGTGGAACTAAATGTGGAATATTCTATTCTGCAATTACCATTCTGCTTTCCATACAGCCCTGTGGGCTACTCATTACTCAAGGATTTGAGGTAGTGATGGACTACTTCAATTTATTCCACAGTCTGCATATACAGCATACATCTATCGAGTTACAGTAGGCTACCTCACAATGGATGCTGAGACTATTCTAAAGAAAATCAGTAGTGACATTTTATGACAGTGGCTTTATTTCCTGAAATTTCTCCTGATATGCCACCTGGTGTGAAAATTCTGACTGAATATACAGTAAATCCCACTGTTTGTTTGATTGATTTGTCAGCTCCAATCAATGATTTTGCATTAATTAGGCTTCATTCGAAATTCATATTGCTTCTAATAGATAAGTGCCATTGCCTATAAATCATGTTGAAATACTCCTTACCCGAAATCTGGCTCCATTTCAATACTCACACTAATAGTAGAGTGCATCCTTGACCTGCTAGCGGGTGATGTTAAAAGCTTTTTAGTGTTGGGAGGTGATTTCTGTTACTTTGCAGGAGATCTTTGGCTTGCAGAGCAGATAAGAATTTCACATTCCCTGAGCAAAGTTAGCGAAAAGAGAGGAATTATCTCAGTGTGTTCTGCTGAGAACATGACATTAAATTGCCATTCTCAAAGACCAAGGGTGTTGTTACTTACAGTAAGGATGCAATTACTCCTATATAGAGACAAATTTGACTGATGCTTTATATCAAACTTTTTTACTTTTTAAGATGTATCTGAGCTAATGAATGTGTAAGAGAAGGGCTAAAGGTATTTGTTGGTTTTATCAATTATAAACAGTGAACAAATGTATGATATTCATGATTTTTATTCATAGTGAGTCATTTATCAATTAATTATATCAATTAAAGGTTTTCTGCATTTTAAAAACAAATATTTTCTTTTTTTCTTTGTTTTATATCATCAATAAAGTACATCTGGTAACTTTCATAAAAATAACTTTTTGACATATTAGCTCAAACTTGTGATGGTTGGGCTGGCTGTGAGTTTCTGTTTTGTTTTCTATTTGTTATTTCTGTTTTCCATTATGCCCTCTCGGCTGTGATTTTCTGTGTTGTTTTCTATTTGCTATTTTCTGTTATGCTCTCCTGTCAGTTTCTGTCGGCCCTGCCTCTCTGTGTCTCTCTGTTTTCCCCCCTCCCCTCCTGCCTGTGCCAGCCAGCTGATTGTGCACACCTGTTTGCCATCTCACCATCACTCCTCCCACCATACACACCTGCCAGCCATCTACTTCAATCAAGCACAGTATTTAAACCCTGGATCTACTCACCATCTTCGCTTGATCGTTGTTTTATCCCTCATGGTGACACACGCTTCAAGCGCCTCAAGCGCACCATTGCATTCCTGCGTTATACGTTCCTCTGTCCTAATCCCTTTCTTTGTGTTCTCTCCCTGCAGTCATTACTTCCATCCCTCTCTCTCCAGTCAGCTGGCCTCATCCTTCAGTCCCCTCCTCGCGGCTCCCTGCTCCACACTACCTCCGCTCCTCGCCTCGCCTCTCCCCGCTCCTCGGCCCCCGGCTTCCAGCGCCTTCCTCGAGCTCCTCGCCTGTTGTCTCCCCATTCTCCCTGAGCTCCCCAGCTGCTCCCAGCCCCAACCTGTGACCGCATATGTCATTTTCACGGTATGTCTACAGGTTTTAAAAACACTGCAAAAATAACGTTTTGACATATTAGCTCAAACTATCACTATGTCAGTATGACAGTACTACATAAATAAAAACATCTGTGAAAAAAGGGCATTCCTCTGCCTCCTCCTGGTTCTCCTAATGACATAAGGAGAGTCAAGGAGTCTCTAACACAGTGTCAATGACAGCTTGTGAACTGCGGTCACACTGTAAAACTAGCCGGCGCTGATGAAAAATAAATCAAGATTCTGTTACTGCATTGCTTATTTCTCGCCTCAAATGTTTTCAGAAACATTTATTGTACCATTTAGCTGCAAAATGAGTTTGCTCAGAATCTTATGTAGTACTTAGTACTGGATATATTGACAGTTTAAGCAATATGACATTTTTTTTTATATAGTTACATCCTGAACCTTTTAACCCTTTGAATTCTTGGCTGTTTTTGCTCAGTTTTATAAGTTTTAAGAAAAAAGCAGTAATTCTATCATTTATATCTTTCAAATAAAAAAGACAATACTTTTTTGAAAGTGTTTACAAGTGTTTTTCAGTATGTATAAAATATGATTATCACAGAAACTTGTTTTATACCAACAGGTTCTCCCTCCCATCTCATGAAATTTGGACACTTGGTCAGGTGCCTTTGTCGTTCTTATTGACGCTAAAAGTCTCCTTTAGTGTTATATAATGCGTCATATAACGAGCTTTAACTAAACGCGCTTGGTCGGGACTATCGGCATCCCTTTTGACGCATTTATGTTAAGGAAAAGGTTGTGGGTGGGCTTACGTTTCCATGACACGCGGGAACGGGACGGTTGAGTTTAGGAAAACAGGACTTTCACCTGGGAGAGCTGGGATCGTGTCCTGCGTGTGGCGTTTATCAACTTTTTTTTTTTTTTTTAATAAAGCCTTCCCCAATTTCCTTTTTCTAAACCCAACTGTTTATTGTTTTCCTAAGCGTGTGACGTTAGTCACCGTCATGTTTTTGTCGTTTTTGAGTGTTACTAAAGCCTTTCCCAATGTTCTTTCCCTAAACCCAACCTTATTTTTTTTGTGTATGTTTATATCCGCTGTATACAGCGTAGACATACATGTGGATAGCTCAAAATGTGTACAGATAACACGCCATTTGGCTTTAGGAAAGTGGCGTGTATGTTTACGCAAAGTCATGATGCCATGTTGCACGCGGGAAGAATGGGACGGTTAAAGAAGAAAGTGACTTTAGGAAACATGACAAGAGGGACACGAACCCCGGTTTCCTGGGTGAAAGTCCTGTGTTTGACCCATTCGCCACCCCATCCAACCTCCCTATGCAGAATCTCGGCCTTACATACTGCTTGCTAAACACTGTGTAGCTGCCTGCTCTCCCCAGTATGTTATACACGCTGAAGGACGCCTTTTTTGTCGCTTCAGACGCTGACAGCCACTGTCCAAACGCCCGTATTTTACGAGTTCGGCGTGAGAACGGGTTGTTTATACAGATCATATCGGCATCCGTAAAAATCGGTTGGTTATTGGCCATAACAGCAATGTTATTATAGATAAATACTGTATACCCCTTGTTGCCCTAGTTTTTTTTTGAAAATGTAAATGTAGGATAATTTTTTGCAATTTTGAGGTACTCTGTTTGATGGCAAGTCTCTTTATTCATTACATGTCATTTAGCTGACGCTTTTATCCAAAGCGACTTACAATTGCTATATACGTCAGAGGTCACACACCTCTGGAGCAACCAGGAGTTAAGTGTTTTGCTCAGGGACACATTGGTTGATGTATCACAGTGGGATTTGAACCTGGGTCTCCCACACCAAAGGCATGTGTTATATCCACTGCGCCATCACCACCCCAGGTTATGGATCTATACATATCCAGTTAAATTTTTTTCATAGTTTTGAAACATCTACAGTATATTTCATTGTCACTCAGATAATATTAAAATAAAAGGAACAATAATGAGATCTATATTTCTTTGCCACAAATACAACATAGGTATACTATACTTGTTCCCAAATAGCATGCCATGGTAATAAAAAGTATACATCAAACATTATCAAAGGTGATGGCCAGAGGGACTCGCTTTATAAAACATGTTAAAGTACTTGCAGAAAGACAGAGAAGCAGGACTGCCATCATGACTGAACACTGCTCACTGCTGATCATCCAATTAGCAAAACAATATCTTCAGACAGCATTCATCTGGATGGCATTTCATGTCATAAACTGTAGGAAGAGCCATGATGAATCATACAGACGTCAGCGGCTGACATGAAGCAAACAAGAGGCAGCTTCAGGCCAATAGTACAGTACATGCCACAATATTACATAACTGCTATTATTTCAAACTACAACAAACGGTAGTTCAACTTAAAAAAAAATAAACCGCAACAAAAGAACTATTTTCCATGGGATGCTGTATGGGCACAAGTCACAGCAAATCAGCAAAGATGCAGCATGGCCAACAAGGTTGAGATAAATACATGTGGGTTTACATGGAAGGGTTGAGTAATCCACAGTGGTGCTGACCCTAAAGTACTCTAAGATTGTATCAAAAGCCAAAATGAGTTGAGAGAGAACATTTTAAGCATGAAAAGGAGCCAGTAGGAGGATGCCTTAGGCACACGCGGAACTGAAGAGTTGCACAGCCACTACCCACCAGCCAAGACAAAGCACAGTGGAGTACAATGGAATATTTATATACTAAATGCTTAACCAGGTCAAAAAACGAGCTGTCAGGAGCTCTTAGGTCAACAGAAAACCACTGAAATGGCTTACGGTTTCCCCCATGTAACTCCATAATCATTAAAACAAAGTGAAAACAGGCTTAATATGGTTCAGCTCAAAGGCTAATGAATTAGTCACGATGTATAAGGTGAAAAAATGTGAACAGCCAGTGAAAGGTTGGAGGGTGAACACATACCAGGTGTTTCATCACCTTTCAATTAAGGAACACGAAACAGCAGCAGTTGTATACTGTCATCAAAATATTGCTACCTTATTTTCCTGTCCAGAAGTCCATCTTTAAATATGACCAAAAAACACTGCACACTGTAAACTAATGACTTATGTATCTGCCATGGTGATAGGTTTTAAATGTATTTTCATATTACCCTCCATTTCATAGTGGCTGCGACTGTTGAGAGGCTGGTACTGATCATTTGTCAATCTAGGTTGATGCTTGCAGTGAGTAATGTTATATAAGAAATGTAGCTAGTGAGGGAACAGACTGTCAAATACCGACAGACCATAACACAGGGAGGCGGTCAAGAAGGTGCCTTTGAGGATGGAAGCAAAGCTGGGAGCTTTCTAAAATATTAGAAAATACATGTGTAGAATTTTTAAGGCATCAATATTCGACTGTGTAATGTAATATTTTAGGGTAGAAGTTCAGGGTAAACTTGAGGTATGTCCTCAAGTTGTTTGCTTTGTTTTGTGATTAATATGTGACTTAGCTGCTGTAGCTCCAATTTTTTTATAGGGATTAAGAAGGTTCTCTTATCTACATACAGGGGTTTTAAATGAACTACATTCAAAATCAGATTTTTTTACACTATTTTCACATAGCTGTGTTCATCACACTGGGGGTACACTGTTCTAACCCAATATCAAAGGTTTATTAACAAATCACCATACACTTATATCTGTAAAGATTTAAAAAAAAAAAAAAAAAAAACTACTATTTAACCCTTTTCCTGGCCTTTTCTGCAGCACCTGTGTGTCACTGGTTACAAACAGTATGATCCAATGACTGTACTGTACATGTACCCACCAGCGAGACAGAGAGGTCCTCAAAGCAGGACAAGAAACTGTGAGCTGAGACTGGCGCTTAGCAGTCCATTCATCACAACTTGTCCTTCAGCACTGTTCTGTTCCCGTAGGCCCGCTGCTACACCATGGATCAACAATTTAAAAGGCTGACCCAAGGCCGTGAAAGTGGGTACAGCAAAAGCAGAGAACCATCAGGGTTGGCATGTCAAAGGTCATACATTAGGTGTCCAAGGCTTTTTTTTTACTACTCACTACAACTACTGGCCTGTCAATAAAGGCATGTTGCTGTGTTACCATCTTGGCAGTATTCTTAGTTACTGTAGCGTTCGTTTGGCATTGCCAGACCTATCTCCATTAAGGTCTGGCCCCACAATTACATTACTGGATAGGAGAAACCAATGCTCTGGGTTGTTTGCATTTCTTTAAACCAATCACTATCGTCTTGGGCGGCACTAAACTCAGGACATAGCGATGGTGGCTCTGCAAAATGGACTCGGGAATTAACTTGTTTTGGTGAAACATTTGCACCCCACAAAAGAAAGCAGCACATGCTATAATAAATGAAGTTAACTGTTCACACATTACAACTTGACTCTTGGTGAGTTTCTGAACTCATCCAGAACTGGACTCAGCTGAGACTCAGTCAACAGTAGTGGAAAACCCAGGATAGGAATTCCACTTCAATCCGCCGTTTCAACAAGGTCATCTGACAATTGTAGGCCATCCAGAAGCTTTTTTAATCCATCGTGGAATTACAGTGTCTTTGTAACATAAATAAGTAATTATGAATCCAAAAATCAACTTGCGTATGTGCGACCTTTGGACCCATTGTCTTGCCGTAGCTGTAGCTTGTTAGCCGAGAGCTAGCCCTTTTTAAAGAGGCCTTCTGTGTCTTCGTTGCCCTTCCAGAAGCTGAGTAATCCGGCAGATAAAATGGGGACTTTTCAGAAACGTTGCACAATAATTAGAGAGCAATACATCCACGATTGAACGGCTATATACTGTAATTCATCTTTTTGTACGAAACCCGGCAGTCATCTTTGATAGTGGCAAATTGACTGACAGCTTCGTTGACCAATCACATTAAGTAATTTGCTCAACGAGTTTGCTCAGCGAATAGAGAGCCCTTAGAGGAGGGCCTTATATACTAGGGCTGTGTGTGTATTGGAAGAATACAGAGGCCTGGCAGAGATGGCAGAATGAAACCTGGAGGCTGAAATGAGTGTGATTTGGCCTACTATTAAAGATGAAACAACTAACTTTTTGGATAAAAGCATATGGACTTTTATTGGAAAGCCAAAAGGTTTAGTTATTGTTCTGTGTGATTTCAATACATTTCAGTGAGATGCCATTTCCGTTTAGTTATTTCTTTTGTCTTTATAGTCATATAACAATGTATACATTCATGTGGCATCCCTGCAGCATACATATCCCGATAGCCCAGGTACCCCTGAAAGAAATGATGTACAGTATATAAGTAAGGGTTAATGCCCGACGAGGTGTTCACGCCTCGTCATTGCCTCCGCCGAAGTCCATTAAAGGTCCTATGACATGCTGCTTTTTGGATGCTTTTATATAGGCCTTAGTGGTCCCCTAATACTGTATCTGAAGTCTCTTTCCCGAAATTCAGCCTTGGTGCAGAATTACAACCACTACGAGCCAGTCCCACAATGAGCTTTCCTTAGGACGTGCCATTTCTGTGTCTGTAGCTTTAAATGCTATTGAGGAAGAGAGAGGGGGGGCAAGGTGGAGGGTGGGGGTGTGGCCTTGACCAACTGCCATGCTTCACTCATTTGCAAGCCATGATGTCTCTCTCTTTCTCATGGGCCAAATTCTTCTTCAATTCATGCCAAATTCTCTGGGCGGGCAAAGCAGAGAAAGGGGAGGTAACCTTTCCCCTTATGACATCATAAAGGGAAGATTCCAGATTGGCCCATCTGAGCTTTCATTTTCTCAAAGGCAGAGCAGGATACACAGGGCTCGGTTTAAACCTATCGCCATTTCTAGCCACTGGGGGACCATAGGCAGGCTAGGGGAACTCATATTAATGTTAAAAAACCTCAAAGTGAAATTTTCATGCCTTGGGACCTTTTAATACCTGACAATGGACACCTTGAAGGGCATAAACCTGCTTATACCATGGTCACTTGCCAAATAATATATTTTTAAAACATTAGTTTATATTTTAATTTGTTTTACAATCAAAATCTAAAGTTTTTCCAAACAATAACTCCGTTTCCCTGGTTACGTCTGAGGGTTGGCCTAATAGAGTCAGGCAAAGGCAGAGAAGTGTGAATTCCACACCTCATCAGTTACCTTTCTGGGCTACATCGTGACTGAGCAGGGCAGGTTCTGATGGATTCTGGCATGGCAACTACAGAGGTTTTTGGGGTTTGCAAATTTTTTTGGGGACGCTTCATTAGGAACTACAGGCGTTTGGCTGCCCCTTTAACTGCTCTCACCTCCACTAGTAGAACTTTTCTCTGGACACCTGAGGCTGAAGAGGCTTTCGCTGGACTTAAGGAGCATTTCATTACAGCCCCCATCCTCACCCAACCTGACACTAGCCTACAGTTCGTGGTAGAGGTTGACGCCTCAGATGTGGGAGTTGGAGCAGTTCTTTCCCAACGGAACCCAACTGATAATAAACTTCACCCTTGTGCCTTTCTTTCTCACCGTTTATCTTCCGCAGATAGAAACTATGATGTCGGTAACCGGGAGCTCCTGGCTGTGAAACTGGCTCTCGAAGAATGGAAACACTGGCTGGAGGGAGCAGAACAGCCTTTTCTGGTGTGGACTGATCCTAAGAACCTCAAGTACATCCGCTCTGCAAGACGCCTCAACTCTCATCAAGCCAGGTGGGCACTGTTTTTTGGTCGTTTCAACTTTGCTCTAACCTACAGACCCGGTTCACGGAACATCAAGCCGGACTCCCTTTCCCGCCTGTTTGTCAAAGAGGAGAGTAGCTCCTCTGCTCCAGACACCATTGTACCTGGTACCTGTGTTATTGGAGCAGTTTCTTGGGGAATCGAAAAGGAGGTTAAAGAGGCACTGCAACAGGAACCAGGTCCAGGTAACGGTCCACCAGGACGCCTTTTTGTTCCTCATTCTGTCAGAACATCTGTGTTACTGTGGGGGCATTCCTCTAAACTTACCTGTCACCCGCCAAAACGGAATACACTGTTTACATGATCTGTGTCAAATTTGCAATATTGTCATATTTGGAATAATAGTGGAATATTCGTGTGCATATAAAGCCCAGTTCAGACCAAAGATTTGTGTTGCAGAGAAAAGTTGCAGTGGTCTGAACCAGCCCCTCTCAGCTCTACTTGGCGCCTGCGACTCAGCTTGTCAAATAGCAGAGGGTGGTTTTAGAACATAAGGGATATCACCTGTTTCAATAGCCAATAGCGAAGTTAGCTTGTAAAGTCAGCTACAAACTATAGAAATGAAATTATCCATAATCCATTTATTATTATTTCTGTTACAAACTGTTAACTGGTCAAAATGGCAGTCTGACAGAGGCTCAATATGCACCCACAAGCACGTATGGTTGAGTGAGCTAGAGAGTGACTGAAGAGAGTGCCTAGCACAAAGCCGTGAATCAAAGAAATAAAATGTGTTTTCGCTGATTCATCACTACAAAATGTAAGCAGTAGCAAGCATCTCACTATCACTAACGTTACCCACATTCAAATTTAGACGCAACAAATGATATATTCAGCTTCAAAAAGCCTGGAAGTTTAAAGTTAGAATGGAAGATAAGAGATAAGATAAACCTTTGTCTCCTATAGGAGAAATTCATCTTGGGCATTCGAGAGAAACGAAATGGCGACCCATCGCACATAAATGCACAATAAACATACAGTTAACCTACATAGAAACATAATCATACATTATCTCATCCAATGCTTCAATGAATATCTACTAAACCTCACACCATACCCCCCTACCTTTCACACAATGCCCAATTGCATAATACCATATCAAATATAACATAGTGTGTATATATATATATATATATAAAAATATTGCACCAGTTCCCTATCAGGTATTGCACATCCTATAACCATAATGGTAAGTACCACAAATATTATTTAGTAGTATTAGTCACACATACATCACTGCAACCAATACACACACACACACATCTTATCTGCTGTAGGGTCCGCTGTAGGAAAAAAAAAGAAGAGATGCTCTAGTTCTCCGACACGCTGTATTAACGTTACTGTTTAAAACGCTTTCCAGGTTAGTGGGGATGCATACTGCTCAAAACCAACATTAAAACAGTAGTAATCTTCCCTCAGCGTTTAGTTTTATTGCTAAACTGTGTGTAAAATGAGCGGTGACGTTAAATCATTTGTTTCAGGTAACGGCACTCTAGGGTACCATCTATTTGCTGGATTGTTCCGAGGTAACCGTCGGTAGCTAACATTAGCGGATAAGCCTGTTGACAGCAATGGTAGTGTTCATATTTATGCACAATGACACATAAAGCAAACTTGCTAAAAAAGGAACTACACGCTGTTTTCAGGTAACATTACTGTTGACGTTCAAACAGGCCTGTGTGTGTGTGTGTGTTTTGAGAAATATCTTTATACTGCATGAAGGCTATATTTATTTTATTTTTATTTGTTATTTATATATTATTTTATTGCCATTACCTGTTTTCCCTGTTTTCATACATACAGAAGTTTAGTTTGCTAAATATATCACATTTGTTTAGTTGGATATTGGATGTGAAAAGAAGGAAATGGTTCTTCCATAACATTGCACTTTAGATGTGTGTTAATTTCCCACACCAGGAGTAATTTATATAGTTCTATTTTATAGCGATCGATTATCTATTCAAAAAAAGTTCTATGTTCTATGCAAAATCTAAAATGTTCTATTAAAGAAAAGATAGAAAATACATTTTTGTGTGTGCTGTAAAGTGGTTAAAAAAAATGAAAGCGGAATCGGCTAAAATCGGTATTGGCTGGTCAAACTCAATGAAAAATCGGAATCGGCCTAGAAAATTGTAATCGGTGCATCTATATATATATATATATATATATATATTAGGGCTGTCAATCGATCGAAAAAATGTAATCTAATTAATTACATACTCTGATTAATTAATCAAAATTAATCGCATACATAATTAACGGTGCCTGAACCAATACTTTTTAAGAAAGTAAAAAAAGAAAAGAAAAAAAAAGGGTACTAAACAACAGTCGGTGACATTAAAGAACGGCTTATTTATTGCTAAGGCCATATGGTCAAAATTAAATGATTCAATAATAATGTATAACAATAACTTATTTTACTAGTAAATTGCTGTTGAACGACAAAAACAAACACCAGATGGGAAATAGACATTTACAATAACTTCAAATGCACCACGAGGCTGTAGTTTACCAGTTTCATTGAATCCGTCTGTGTTGTTTCTCCGACGGCAGCTGCAGATTGTTACATACTGTCGGTACACGATCCGTTCTGCCTGCACGATCCGTTCTGCACATGCGCAAAATGTTCGCGCATGCGCGGTTGTATGAGGATTTACGACACTGCACGATCTGTTCCACGCTTCCGGTCGACAGCCAAGCTAACGTTAGTTTAGCTAACAGCTAATTCGGCTAACTGCTAGCTGAGACAGCATGTAATAACTTTAAAAGACCCTCAAAATAAAACTTGAAAATAAACGTTGACATATATAACAAACACCTAACATATATAACAGCTGTTACGTCAGTTCTACTTTACTTGTGCTCATTTAAAATACAATCACTCAATACTTGTCTTTATTGTTATTACTGTGAAGTCTTAATTTAGCTGTAGCCTGCTTTTCCCATTACGTTTGAGTTAACGTTATTTTAGACTGAATCTAGCTGTCAGCTAGCGGTTAGCCGAATTAGCTGTTAGCTAAACTAACGTTAGCTTCCCGGTGGAGGCTAGCCATAGGCTAGCGTGGAACAGATCGTGCAGGTCGTATGGATACGTAAAACAGTATTATCTTGCGCATGTGCAGAACGGATCGTGCAGGCAGAACGGATCGTGTACCGACACATACCAGTGTTGAATCCTCTACAGTAAAACACAGTCAAACATTACACCGTTTAGCGTTAGCTGTCAGCATTTTAACCGTGTTTAATCCAGCTACTAGCTAGCGGTAGGCTAACGTTAGCTGCTGTTGAGTATAGTGTTAACTAGCGTCACGTGCAGCGGTGTTTGTGTTGCCTGTATCGTCTTCAGAGCATCAGAGAGAAGCGCAGACATATCAGTGGCACCAGATTTCGGTAGCCAGGGTTGGCAGGAAGAAGATTTTTACAAGTAAATGTTCCAATTAATGATCCAGGCAGAACATTCTCGTCTCTCTCCTTCATTTTACAGTCGAATGGTGGCTAGAATGGCTCCGGGTCAAACGTCAATATGGAATAGATTAATCTGCGTTATTTTTTTTAACGCGTTATTTTTTCTCAGATTAATTAATCAAAGTTAATGTGTTATTTTGACAGCCCTAATATATACGCTATATCTACAGACATAAAATAATGCATTGATGCCTTTGTAATGTGACTGTTTTTTAATGGTTTGATGTTTACAATGATTTGATTGTTGTTATTCCGTCGTAGGAGAGGAAGAAGAGCCGGAGCGCTTGCCCATCTGCGCAGACGGGGATTTCGCACTTCACTACCTGGGATATTCCTTTCCAACGTGCGTTCACTGTGCAACAAACTGTAGGAACTACAGATACTGTTAAGGAAAAACAGTAACTTTTCTTCATCTGCCATTTTGTGCTTCACGGAGACGTGGCTCGGTGTAAATACCAGACTCCACCCCCCCCCACAAAACTATGTATGTATTGATGTATTTGCTACGTAGAAACCAGGTAACCAACGGGTGTCATGTTCCAAAATAGACATAGCATCTGTATTATATCTAAGTTGTTGTTAAATACATTCTTATACTGCACTGTTACTTTGCACTGTCACTGTTTAGTGTCACATGCCTGATTCAAGTGCATTTATTTATCATTTATAGTAGATAAAGGATGCTACCTTATCATATTTATCTTGTTTTTTTTTCTTGTGTTCTATTGCTGCTGGTCTCTGATAGTTACCACACGTTTTGTTATATGCCTACAATGACAAATAAAATGTCAAGATTATAACTAGTAATATTGCCACCCTATCTCCAATCCAATCCCTAAAATATCTGAATTTATTCTTAGGGATCCATTAGACCCTGTTCCCAGGCCTGGAGTATTGGCTGCCAGACTTACCCCTGTTGGAACCCAACTATTCTGGGACATTGTGAGGACTAATGTCAGAAGCAGAGGTTAGTGAAATTGAATGTTTGTTAGTTTAGTGTGTCTTTACCTCTTGTAGTGTGACATAATCAAAGATCATCCATCTAACGTCGCTTCACAACCATGACGCAGAAAGTCTAGCATGTCAGAATTTTTGTCTTTTTCCGCCTAGTGTGACATGTTCTACGACGTGTTCCTTGACATTTACCAATAGGAAGAGAGAGCGCTCTCTGCCTTTCTGGCGCACATATGTAACCATGGCGATAAGAAGGAGAGACTACTACTACTGCTGCTGTCTGGTGGAGGAAAGATTCACACAGTGCCCATATAGGCTTTGTTTTCATGGCAGGCATCGCCCCGCTTCCCAGCCTCTAGCAGTTATCTGTTTCTCTTCACTTTGACCACTGACAAGAAAAGAAAACAAGCTACACCTTCCTACAACCGCGATGGCTGCACCTGATTGGACGAACGCTACACGTGGGGCTCCCGGATGTCAAAACAGACCATAATGGCTGCTTGTTTCGAATACAGTCTCTTATTTTACGAAAATAGTTCACCGAAACGTGTTTCTGAAAACATTTTAAGCGAGAAATAAGCTATGCAGTTGCTGAATCTGTTTTTATTTCAGATCGACAACGGTCAGTTTAAAATATGTTCATGAGTTTTTGAGAGGCTGATGCTGTAACTAACTAGTGTAAAAACCAAAAAAACTACCCTAATAACTAGTTTATTCCACAGGTTTTGTAAAGGAACTCATCACCCTCACACTAGAAAGTGTTGTCCCTGACCCAGCACCTTTTACTGAAGAGCTTCAGAAGATCACGGTTCCAGATGATCTTTGTGCTGAGTTCTCTGTGCCATCCATGGAAGAGGCCATCGTAGGATACGTGTCACGCTTCAATCCAGCACAGGTTGAAAACCAGTGTAGGTAACGTCTGCATACACCACCCTGACCCTTCGACCAGGAAACCCCAGCACCAAATACCTGGAAATATTATTACATAGTTACACAGGTTACAGGTTAAAACAGCAATATTTAAATATTTCATGTAAATTTTTTGTTGTCTTCAGAGAGGGTAGCCAGTCTGAGCTCAGCTGGACCGACAACCTCAACGACAGGAGTGCAAGAAGGAGTAACGGCAATGGTTGTGCCTGCTGCTACTGTTATTAGTCATATTTCTAGTATCGTTGCTGCTGTTATTGCTATTATTATTGTTACTGTTCATATCATTCTATTAGACCCACTGCTATAATTAGTTTAGTTTAGTTTATTAGTTTATAATGTCGTGGACAGTCCCCGTTAATTAACTATACAGTAAAAGGAGCAGCTTTAGCCTCAACGACTAATTTCCAGCTGTAGTCCCCAGCCAGCTGATAATAGGCATCCTAAAATACAATGGTTAACATTTAAATGAGTTACATTACATCTATAATAAAAGCAGGCCTAAGCAAAAAGGGTTAAAACATACAAAGAAGTGGCACACAAACAAACAAGCATAGATAATGGCAAAGGCATTAAAGAAGTCCATGCAGTTAATACAGGGCAGTGGTGGCCTAAAGGTTAGAGATGCGAGCTTGTGACCGGGAGGTCATCGGTTCAATCCCCAGACTAACAGGATAAAATCTGGGTGGGGAAAGTGAAAGAACAGCACTTTCCTCCCTCCTACCACCACTGAGGTGCCCTTGAGCAAGGCACTTAACCCCAATATAATAATAAATAAAAAAAATAAAAAAACAATACGAAGGAGACAAGAGAAAGGAGAAAAGTCTCAGAGGCCATATTGAAAGCACATACAAGACATAACGGAGGCAGGCAGCAGAGATGGAGCGACAGCAACAATGACTAGTTGTTAGTTATGACTTAGTCATATTCATATACAGCAGAGATGGAGCGACAGCAACAATGACTAGTTGTTAGTTATGACTTAGTCATATTCATATAATTACTATATATGTTAATGTTGTGGCTAAGATAACTTCTGTTATGATTTGACAATATAAATAAAATGAAATTCAACATTTGTAAACTTCTTCTTCTGCCCATTATGGCCCCTGCACTCCTTGGTGCTGTGCAACAGTTCAGTAATTAAAACCTCAAAAGTAATTTGGTTATCTAGTTTTATGTGTACAAGCCCAAACTATGCTTTTTGGATAATTTGATTTAACATCAAGAAAACATTTACACACAAATGAGTTCCACTAAATTAAACTTTATAAGGTGGGCTGACAATGTAATGGTGACTAATAAAATGTTTTATTTTATCACTTTTTATCATTTAGGATCTGTTGGAAAACACTGGCTAAATAGTTTAAATGTAGAGGACTGCTACAGAAGCTTCATATAGTCAACTTATTTCACCTTTTTATTATTTACGTGGGTGCAGTGATATAAACCAGATAATAATTATAACGTTACCTGAGGTATCTCCCTGCAGCACACATTTTCCACCTCGGACGACGGCATCCGCTTGCAATGTCCACATGAGCACCTGCAGTAACATTAAACATCGACTGAAGCATGAAACAGGAAAAGTAGTCTCCTTTTCAAACCGTAAAGTTGTTTAATTCTCGGTGGAAAATAAAGTAATGTCTTTGGGACGATTCACTGTAAGGCTCGACCCGCATGTTTTCAAATATTTAGCACTGACTGGAGAATGCATAGGAAATGAAATATCTTTATCATAGAAACAAAAAATTATCCACCTTTTGACTTCTGGCTCCCCGGCTTCTAAATAGCAACAGCAGACATTGCGACGTAAGAACAGGAATGTCTTAACATCCTACATATTCGTAAAATTATGAAACTATAATAAATATAAGGTTATCGTCACCGGGGACGTTTGTGCTACTCACGGCCGCTTTTCCAGGCAACTGCGGCACACAGAGCTCCAGGGAGAACCGGGGGTAAGAGCCGGTTGTTTCTGGAGACGCATATCCCTGCCGTGCTGGGCTGACATGCCGAGTCAAACCGAGTCAAGCCAAGCCAGCACATGTACATGGAAACACATTGATTAGTGAGGCATCAACATTGATGTATTGGGCAGCTACCAAGCTTGAAGCTTGCTATGCCAGTGTTTCCTATCCACTTGTCTAGCTGAGTTGATCTAAAATGGTACATACATAAATAAAATAAAAATTCAACTTACCACTCTGAAACATCCTGCTGTCCTCTTCTAAAATAAATTAGGTGGTTCTCTTCGCCTGAATCCTTTAAACTTGAGTATTCAGGCTCAAAAGGTAAGGTCTTGCCAATCCCGCCGCCATGTTTACAGGAGCCTCCTAACAAAATCTGATCCCAGGCCGCCTTGTGTATTGATCTGTGCTTAGCCAATCAGAGTGTTCAGCTTATGAATATTAATTAGTAGTGGGCTGAACATTCCATCTAGCAGCGAATCTAAGCGTGTATGGGAGGGGAGAAAAAAGGCTCTCAGAAAAGGGTGGCAAATCAACCCAACTCTTTTGTTTTGGTAACACTAGTCTATCGAATTTTTAAAAATGTCGCAAAAAAGAAGAAAAAAAGAATGCGAATTAGAAGCATTTCCATCAACTGGTTTGGAGCAAATAAACTAGACCAGGCAAAGCGTAGTTTCGTCACAAGTTGACATTACGCACGGTTATAGATGCAAACCGGCTTGCTAAATCAAAAAGAAGCTAATTTCCTTGGCTAAATGGCGAGAGGTAGCATTGTACAAGTTGGCCACCTGTGCAGAATACAGGGTTGTGGCAGAGCCGCTGTGTATACGCGGGCCATACAATTCAAGCTGTTGAACCAATTTGTCAATTTACCCGACGTGGCTGAGGCACAGGCAATAGCACACTGCAACTCCACTATGTACCTTGTGCCACAAGTGTACGCCGCACTGGATGGGACCCATTTCCCCATCCAATGGATACCGGGACTACAGTTATGTGAGTTACATGTTCGCTACGTCACAACTTATTCGTCAAAGCTGTTTCCATCTCCCATTTTGCGCATTAACTCTTTTTTTTTTTTTTGCGAATTTGAGGAAGTTTTACGAATTTTGCCGTTTCCATCAACATTTTCTAATACTGCGATACTTCAAAATGTGCATAAAACTACCTTGATGGAAACATGACTACTATTAAATTAGTGTTTAATAGACACATATAGACAGTACAGATATACTGTAAGTTTAAGTGTCATATGGGACCTTTAATTAATTCAGGCGTCCAAAACTGCTGTCCACTTGCCGCACGTCCGTCTCTGTGTCTCTCTGCTGTCTCTCTGCTCTCTCACTGACTGATGGAGGTCTGTGTTCATTGTTAATCAGTGAAACTGTCCACACCAGGGAGCAGCCCGATAGTGGTGCACACCACGGAGGTCTTCTATTTATATAGTTCAGTCAGGACCACTTTGTCAAAATATATTCATTTATCTGCAATTTGTATTTGGCGGTATGGCTCTGTTCTGGGGCCTCCCCGCACTTCCACGTGCATACATGGAAAGCATGAGGCAGGGAGAGCACACCTCTCTCCCCTTCCATGTGCATGTATGGAAAAACTTAAGCCTGTTTTATGGTTCTGCGGAGGCTCCACGCAGAGCTTTCACCGTAGCCTACGTAAGTTGCCTGATGTTTATACTTGTGAGCTGGTGTGTGTGTGTGTGTGTGTGTGTGTGTGTGTGTGTGTGTGTGTGTGTGTGGAGTGGGTGATAGAGCAAGGGAGAAGTGAGAGAGTGATTAGCTTCGGAGCGAGTACCGACTCTAGAGTCATAGTGAAAGAAACAAAGTGTCTCCCCTGTGTATTCTGACCACGGTGGGAAATCTTTAGCAGGAAAAGTTAACCCTCTCCTTGATTTCATGTTGTTTATGGAGAAGGAGAACCAGGAAATGAGTCGGGGGAAATGCAACGCTACCCAGCCACGATATTGATATAGTCAGACAACATGAATTTAAAAGGAGGAGCTGGGGTGGAGGTGGGTTGCAAGCGCTAGCAGAGATGCAGCAAGGTAGGATGGGAAAAGCAGTTTAAATAGAGCGCGCTATTTGGAAATCCAATCAAAAGAGGTGACCTGTGCTGTCTATGCAAAAAAGAAAAATCAATCATCTGTTTCCTGATGAAAAGTGACTGCAGGGTTGACGGAGGTTTTACAACCCTGTCCGTCAAGGGAGAAAGTCTTAAGCCTCCACTGATAGGGGTATCCGTAACATACAAAACATTTGCCTAAATAGCAACGTTTTCTAAAATACTGCTGGTTCTGTGGTGTTGGCGCTTCAAATTTGATGCCTGCAGTGTGCCACAGAAGCATTAATTGAGGCGCGTCAACTATCGTTTTCAGTGCGTTTGGGCCTTTATACTACAGTCAGCAATGAATATCACACAGTCCCCCGCGCTGCACTGGGACACTCAGACCACGCCATGGTCCACCTGATTCCCTCATACGGGCAGAAACTAAAACTTTTTACACCTGTTGTGAGGACATCTAAGAAGTGGACCAGTGACGCTGTGGCGGATCTTCAGGCGTGTTTGGACTGTACAGACTGAGATGTTTTCAGGACTGCTAACAACAGTTTGGACAAGTACACAGAGACTGGATGTCATACATCAGCTTCTGTGAGGACAGCTGTATACCAATACGTACCACTAAGAGATACAATAATGACAAGCCCTGGTTCACAGCCAAACTTAGACGGCTAAGGTTGGTGAAGGATGAAGCGTTAAGGAGTGGAGACAGGGACTGGTTTAAAGAGTCAAAATACAGGTTTAGCAACGCTGTGAGAGATGCTATAGACTGTACACTGAGAAACTCCAACAACAGTTTTCAGCTAACTACTCTGCTTCTGTCTGGAAGGGGCTCAGACCAACTACAAATAAAAAAGCCTCCCCCCTCCACAACAACAATCCTCTCTATTCAGGAAAGACAAGTCAACAGACCTTCACAAAGCACCCGGACCAGACTCTGTCTCTCCCTTCGCCCTGAAGCACTGCGCTGATCAGCTGTCTCCGCTGTTCACAGACATCTTTAACACAGACATGCCATGTACCAGCCTGCTTCAAGTTCTCCACCATCATCCCTGTCCTCAAGAAAACAAGGCTCATAGGACTAAATGACTACAGACCCGTCACCCTGACTTCTGTGGTCATGAATTCTTTTGAGCGCCTTGTTCAGGCTCACCTCAAATCCCTCACCAACCTACTCATGGATCTCTTGCAGTTCGCCTATAGAGCCAACAGGTCTGTAGACGACACAGTCAACATGGCTCTACATTTCATCCTACAGCACCTTGACTCCTCAGGAACCTATGCCAGGATCCTGTTTGTGGACTTTAGCTCTGCCTTCAACACCATCCTACCGGCTCTGCTATAGGAAAAGCTGTCCCAGCTGCAGGTGCCTGACTCCACCTGCAGTTGGGTTAGACTTCCTGTCTGACCGGAAGCAGCATGTGAAGCTGGGGAAACATATCTCTGACTCTCTGACCATCAGCACCAGTTCCCACCAAGGCTGTATCCTTTCCCCTCTGTACACCAACAGCTGCACCTCTAGCCAACAGTGCGTCAAGCTCCTGAAGTTTGCGGACGACACCACCCTAATTGGATTTATCTCTGGTGGGGATGAGTCCGCCTACACTCACTTGGTCACTTGGTGACCTGGTGCAGTCAGAACAACCTGGAGCTAAACACTCTAAAGACAGTGGAAATGGTTGTGGACTTTAGGAAGGACACAGCCCTACCCGCCCCCATTACCCTGGGTAACTTCACAGTCAACACTGAGTCCTTCCGCTTCCTGAGCTCCATCATCTCCCAGGACCTCAAGTGGGAGCTTAACATCAGCTCCCTCATCAAAAAAGCCCAGCACAGGATGTACTTTCTGCAGCAGCTGAAGAAGTTCAACCTGCCAAAGACAATGATGGTGCACTTCTACACTGCCATCATTGAGTCCATTCTCACCTGCTCCATCACCATCTGGTATGCTGCAGCCACTGCTAAGATGATTGGCTGCAATCTGCCGTCTCTCTGGGACCTGTACGCCTCCAGGACACTGAGGCAGTCAGGAAAGATTGAAGCCGATCCCACTCACCCCGGACACAAGCAGTTTGAACCTCTCACCTCTGGCAGGAGGCTGCGGTCCATCAGGGCCATAACCTGACGCCATACAAATAGTTTCTTCCTCTCTGCAGTCAGCCTCACCAACAAGGCCCCGGACCCCCACTGACATTATTCTTATTAATGGTGTAGTTTGTTTATGTATGCAACAAATGATTCTGACTCTACATTCAGCTAAATATCTCTAGGTTTCAATTACAGAAGAATTGGGTATTGAAAATAAGGATATTTAATGTCCAAAAGGAAAAGATTAGTTCAGGAGAATAAAACGTCAGAAAGTTTAGGATGAGGGAATGGTCAGAGTGATCTTTGACACTGCTCTCAGACCAAGTCCTTTAGGGAGAGACAACACTAGACGTCTTCTTTTTTTCCCTTCTGTTACTTGTCCCCTGCATGTTCCTGTCTGTGTCCCCTGACCCTGTGGCTGAGATCCACTGCCACACTTTTTCTTCAGACTTTCTCCTGCAACCACATCTTCTCTAACGCAAGTGGCTTTTGAGCCCATGTGCACACAAACTTTCAGAGAGTTATTGATTTACTTTTGTAGTAGATCGAATCAACATGATCAGTTTTCCCTTATGACAGTGTTGCCCAAAATTTATTTTTAAATATTAAACAACTGTTGCTAATAGCCACAGTAGAGTGCAGGGATTCTACAATTATTTGTTTTTATTTTTTGGGCATTTCTGCCTTTATTCGATAGGAAAGCTGAGATAGGAAAGGTGAGATATGAAAGGTGAGAGAGAGAGAGAGAGGGGAAGACATGCAGGAAAGCCGTCACAGGTCGGATTCAATCCCAGAGAGCCAGCCGCTAAATTAGTCAAATTTAAGAACTTAATGCTTCATCCACACAAAGCACATTGCTATCGCCAGAAGAGTGACAGCTTTGTTTGGTTTGTTTTCTGTAACAGGTGGGGTGTGGCCAACTAAGAACTTGCTGGTTCCGCCTTGCTTTCATGCTACACTGGTTACAGAGAATGAGCTGAACAGTGGACTGGGTCTTATGGTTCGCTGCCCCACTGCCTCTGGGTCTAACTGTCCCTCGTCCTCACTCCCTGCCGCTCCGGAGAACGTCTTTCGAGCTGTGTCTCGCCACTCTCCTCCCAACGAGCTGCGACACATTTTACGACCCTACATGTTGTCACCATAACAAATAACAATTGCCATTTTGTTTTGTACTAATCAAATGACAACGGCAAACAGTTCAATGGTATTTCTATCCATTTTATTTCTATAAGATAGACTGTGAGATTTGCTTAGAAACTCCAAAAGGCCATTTACTTAAGATCAGCTGACATAGATTTCAGCCATGGCCCATACATCAAGGGGACATGTTTTTCGATAACAATATTGAATTCTCTCCGACTTGATAAGAGATGAGGCCTCGCCTATCACTTGACTCTGATTCTATGGAAGCTCACACCCAGATGCTATCAAATATAATAAAAAAATAGTTTCCTAATTACTATGGGCCCAGTCACACACACACTCACACACTCACACACACTCACACACACACACTGGTGCGCACCATCTGTAAACACAGATATGAAGAAGTTAATGGAACCTGTGCAACCTGACACCTCTAAATTGGGAGTATATTACCACAATAATGTAGTGCCAGCATTTGCTCTACAGCAAAGACCATGTGAGAAAAAAAAAGCACATTAGAGCTGCTTTTTCATAAAGACCGTGTACTACTTGTTATAATGCTTATGAGTAATTGCTCAGTACAAGTAAAGTGTTTATTTGGAGCACATGTAAGAACCTTCATCATATTACAGAAATAAAGATGTTTTTCAATTAATAGCTATGAATATTTAAGCACTGTTTTGTATATGTATTACGGTTATGTGTGTGGTTAGGTGGTTGTACAAGTAATATCACCCAAACAGGGATAGAAAAACTACTTTTTCTACTTAGCTGTTCTAATCTATTATTTATGATTTATGAATATTCCATGGATATTTGCAATATAATATATTTTGCTAATGCTGTCTGGCTGTTGTTTTGACCCTTGCACTTCATATTAATGGCTATATTTTCACTTAACAATGCAAACCCAATTAGATTGGATCATTGCTACCCTAAATTTGTGTAAAAAAAAATAAAAAAATATTGAATGAAATATGAATACAGATCTCAATAAACCTTATCACAGACACATTGCACCTTGTCTCGCTCTTTTTTGAAGACTATTTAGAATGTATTACTGTATTGTATATATTACTTATTTTTATTTATCTTATTTGTACATATCTTTTTTATCTTTATTTGTATATATTTCTTATCTTTTATATTATACTTGTACGTGTCCTTATTGCACCGTGGGTCGGAGAGAAACGTATTTTCAATTGCTCTGTATGTCAGGCACATATTGCAGAATTAAAAATAAAGTTGACTTGACTTGGTTTAGGATTTTAAGAAGAAAGCACCCCTTCCCGTCCCCTCCACTCTGTTTGACTCCCCAGTCGCCTCCCAGTCTTCCGCTTCCTGGGCATCATCATCACCATGGGCTCCATCATCTCCCAGGACCTCAAGTGGGAGCTGAACATCAGCAACATCAAGAAAGCACAACAATGGACAAGGTCATGAGGCTTCTGGGTATTCTATGCTTATGCAGAACCTGGTGGATGGAGCCTGGACAGCCCTCAAAAAGACACGGGAAAGGGATCTGAGTATTACACTGGATGATGAGAAGTGGGACAGAATCTGTAGGAATATTAAAACTATGTCACACGATGTGAGGGTGCACCTCATTCAGTTCAAAATTATGTATCACTTCTATTGGACTCCCTCCAGACACAAAATTGTTGGAAATGTAATACAGAGGACGGCCAATTATTTCATGTCCTATGGTCCTGTGATAAGGTCCAGGAATTTTATACATGATACAGGATAGATGATAACCTATGTCGGATTGCAGAGACCCAGGTTCCATTCAGTCCAAGATTATTTCAGGACTCCGGACTAACTTTTTTTACTAGGAGCACTGTAGCCCCTAACTAAACATTTTTAGGTGCACAGGCAGAAAATGTAGGGGCACACACCTTAAATCCACCTGCAACGCAATTTTTCACATTTCCCCATTTTAACTGTTTTACTGATAATGCTTTGGGGATACATACAGAAACTACAATGTGCTGTTAATTTTAGTTCACAGTCACATTTTAATTGAATGGTGCTTAACTAATGCACATTCAGAAATGTAAACAAAGTGTCAATTATAACATTATTATTGCCTCAGCCCCTTACAGGGTCTCCCTTACTCCTCTCTGTCTTTTTTTGTTTACACTGAATCATATCTAGGTGATAAGACTTCCATTAAAGGGGGGGTATCTAACTATCTAACACCCAGTGTGGGAAATATTGAGTGATGAGGGAGCCAGAGACAGATGGGCTCACAACACTGACACAAGCACTATTTGTTTTTATGAGGTAAATAGTTATATATTTACTAGCCTATACGTAATTTTTTTCAAAGAAAGAGTCTTCTCTCTCTGCTGTCTCTACATTACCTCTCTCGCCCAAGTGAGGGAGCGGTACCGCGCAGTGGGTGGTAAATGTCGGAGCTTACATCAGCATTGATGTATGCACTGCAAATGCAAATAAATCAGTGTACAGGGATTCAAGTGATATTCCGCAATTTTGGTGTTAAATCCTGTCCTTTTTGTCTGAGACCGAGACAACACTGAATAAAAATGTGGTCAATTTTGTGACAAGACCGAATACAACAGCACTGCCGAGGTCTATTAACACAGCTCCCCCAATAGGAAGTGCAGGCAAGCGGGGTTAAGACCATAAACATCCATCCAGGAGTGGGCTTGTGAGATGGCTAGGGATGTCTATACTAGAAAATGGGGAAAGTACCTGAGCTTTCTGGAGGGCTCCTAAGAAGCTTTGTGCTGGGGAGAGACGTGTATGATGGGCTTATGGTGTCATTTATACATATGTTTATTTAGTTTATGGTCTATTTTGTTACTATTTTGTTGAATGGTCTTGAATATTGTAGTTACTGTGTCATCTTTTCTTGATTTTTGTCTGGGTGGGTGGTAGTCTCGCATTGCCAGAACTACCTCCACAGCACTGCGGAGGTGGAAAGTCGTGGATATAGACTAGGTGGGTGGTGATGACGAAGGGGAGGGGGGTGAGGGGTGTGTTCATGTTGCAAGTTATATGTTTTGTATGTTGTTAAAAAATAAAAATTGTTCATCACAAAAAAAAAGAAAGCACAACAGAGGATGAACTTTTTGCGGCAAAGACCATGATGGCTTACTTTCACACTGCCATCATTGAGTACATCCTCACCTCCATCACCATCTGATACACTGTTGCCAAGGACAAGGGCAGACTGCATTCACAATCTGCCAACTCGCTAGGACCTGTACACCTCCAGGACTAGGGCTGAACGATTAATTGCATTTGCGATAATATCGCGATATGTTAAAACGTGATTTCCTAATCGCAAAGGCTGCGATTTGGTCACATGACTAATCAGTCTGCACTCCGCAGAGAAAGCATCAACTTAGCACGCTAACGCTACACTGTACCTTGAGCTGATTTCTGTCATTCAAACAACTCTGAGTTGTAGTTTAAAACTTTTACAGCCATTTTAATAAACTGAAGGGTTTTATTCTGGTTCGAGTCCATACATGCAGTTAATGGATACAGACACGCAGAACTGAAGGCTCGGTTGGCAACTATTAGCTAGCTCTGATTAGCGGTTAGCTCCGGTTAGCTCCGGTTAGCTCCGGTTAGCTCCGTTATAAAGATATGAGTGGAGGAGCTGCCACTGAGAGGGGTAACAACCAGACTCTGATTAATGACGTTCGGGGAGCTTTCACAGCAGCGTGGCCGCGGTGTTTCAACGGTTTTATTAGTACAGTTAATCCCACGGCAAGAACACCAGCAACTAGCTAACGTAACGATAGCCTCTCTGAGCAAGTGCACTCGGCAGCACGCAACTTCACGAGGGGGAGGGGCTGGAGGCAGCTCCTCTCTGTGCACTGTAAAAAAAAAAATACACTGTTGTGTGTGTGTGTGTGTGTGTATATACTATATTTTTACTTTTGTAACTGTCTAGTGTGTAATTGTGTGTTGTTCATACTATAAAATGATTTATTGTTTGTCTTTGTTGAATAATACAGAAGACAAAGAGCTTAAAAAAATAATCGAATCGCAATCGCAATATTTTGGAAAAAAATCGCAATTAGATTATTTTCAAAAATCGTTCAGCCCTATCCAGGACCCTAAAAGATTGTGGCCGACCCCTCCAACCCTGGACACAAACCTTTTGACTCACTCCCTTCTGGCAGGAGACGGTGCATCAGGACCAAAACCTCAGGCCACAAAAACAGTTTTGTCCCATCTGCAGCTGAGACTAATGATATCTTTAAATTTCTGGACTATTATATCTAGACTCAAAGTTCACTTACTAGCTTTTTCTGCAGATTTAAACTGCATCTCATGGTTTTCCTCAGTCTAGGCAAACTTCATCTGCTGAGGAGGACTGTGACATGCAGTTTAAAGCCCTGAAAAATTATAAGTACACCTTAAGTTATGAGGAATTTATTGGTCAAACTAGGTCAAGAAATAACAAAAACCTGAAGATATTCAATTTAAAGTGATACCTAATAGACAGAATCCTTACATTTAAGAATCTTGAATGTTAAAAACAATTATGATTAATCGTTTATCAAAAACATTGCACATTAATTCTGTCTGTTAATCAATGTATCCCACACCTCTGTGACTTGTACACACTAGTGTTGTTGTAAAATATGAAAATGACTATTTTTGCACATATGAATTCCTCACTACCAGAAACATCTTATACATTATAGTCATTTTTTTAAGTTTTTATTCATGTAAGTTGACTGAAAACAACCTACAGCTTATCCACGGCATTTGGGTTTTCTGTTTTCTTGCTTGGGTATAAGAAGATGACATCCACAGATGATCCCAACTACACAGGTTTGGAACTAGACTATTAGCATAGAGAGTAAAAATAATGGACAAAGCTTCCGGGTCTGAAAAGTAAAGCCAATGCGAAAGTGCCTTAAATCTGCATTCTATCTAATTTCCAGCAGGGGCAACACCACTAGTTTTAAAAAGAAATCTGTTTCTATAAAGGTCTATGGGAAAATTGCCCTACTACGAGTTTATGCCTCAATTGCTACTTTCAAGTCTTCAATACAGCATAATGTACATTTTGTAAATTATGGTCCCATTAATTTTAGAATTGATGATAAAGTAGAGGATGCTGTCTTGTCTTGTTCAGCGTTATGCCAACCAAGCTAGCTAGCTACTGCTACCGCTAGCTGGTAACTTGAGGGAAAGCTTGCCGATTTTCTATACTGCAGTATATGCAGATGAATGGTGGCAGTACCCAAAGGCTTAGTATAATGCAATGGCGAGGCTTAGCGCAACGCCCTTGCAACCGTAAACAACACCGGCTTGGCCTCGTCATCCTCCCCAGCTCCACCATGTCATCATAAATCATCACATCCGGCTGCAAAAAAGACAAGATGGCAACGCCCATATCGCCAAACTCGAGGCTTCAAAACGGCAGTCCACAAACCAATGGGTAACATCATAGATGCAACATCCGCTATTTTTACACTCTATGGTCATTAGACACCTTGAATGTGTCAGGGCCTTTGCAGCATAAATTTACAGCTACAGATGACACACAGACGCTGGACAAAGTTGAATGTCTGTACCATTCAGCTACATAGCGGACAGTAGAACACAATGACCTGCTGGGCTGATTGCTGACTACAAAGCACCACATTGATGAATTCACTCGTTGAAATGTGAAGGTAATACAGTAGTCTTGACATAGCAAATACATAACTCACTGACTGTACCTGCAAAGTCCCCAAATGACAGCAATCCCAAGCAGGAGCCAGTCCAATATGAAAGAGGACTTTGCTTTTATTACCATCATCATTACTGTATATCATTTCTGAATGTTCAGCCATTTGGTTTCATTTAAATGTAAATCTGGGCACTGAACTGCGCAAGTTGTCACCTAAGGCAGCCTGACTATGATGATTCATTTTGGGATCGGCAGGGAAAAATATAAGTGCCCCTTAACTTTCTCTGAGGGAAAACAACTGATTTGACCTTTGTCTGTTTTCATGAAAGCCGTGTACACAGCAAAATAAGATAAAAACTTGAGATTTATTTTCTAGAAAACAAAAGTAGCCACAGTTTTGTGCATCTTTTGTACAATATGCAGTGCAAGGTCAAGGGTGTACAAAAGCCTAAGGGACAATTGACGAGTCCACGTGTCAGAAAAGAGAGAGACACGGCATTACACACCATGTGGCGATTATTACTTCAGCGAGTCTTGACATAATTGTGCATCTGTGGAGCTAGAAGATGCTGTTTGCTTCTAATGTTTATCAAATTAGGTGACCACCAGGGGTCCCAGCATGTGTGCAATCTGACTCTTTCCAGCAAGGAAAACATCAGCGGCTCTATACCCTAATCTCATAACATATTTTTATAATCACACATAGCATTAGGAAAACGTACAGCAGAGCATGTTAAATAATTGGCAAATGACCTGGGTGACAACAACAATCCTCAATCAAATATCAGATAATCCATTTCCTTATTATTTATTTTCCTCTATACACCCGCTTTCTTACTAAATTACACATCATATAAATCAAGTCAATCAAATCAAATACCAAATACATCCAAAGCCAGATTATAAGGGATATTACATATCAGTGCATTCAGTTAGCCTTTTTGCATCTCTAAGTAGGGCTTCATTGGAAGAAAATGGTATATGGTAATAATCAATACCTGATCTATAAGAAAGTCACATCTAATATCACTGCTTAGGAAGCTGCATCTTAAAATAGTTCCAATATGTTTCATGACTTGTCCTGTGAAACAAGATTGAAAAGCCTTTTAAAGTTTCCCTCTGGGCCACACCATGCTTACTCACAGCTGTGACGCATGAGTCTTGTTTCCATCCAATGGGGCCTGCGGAAATCACCAATGATCCTTAAGAGCTTAATTAATTAAATCTAGCTAGCTAGCACTGGCAAGTGTTGCTGTGGCTGTAACGCTGTGTTTGCTGCTGTTTGGTTCAAAGAGTCAAGCTGTGGGGTCCGTGTGACACCTGTTGTTACATGTATGGCCTTTGAGAATGATGTGACATGCAGAGAAATGGCAACCCTGAAGCCGTTTGTGCTGTACATAAGGGGGCTGGCAATGCCACTTTGATTCCTGCAGACATGATGAATGGCAAGGCCACTTTGATTCCTGCAGACATGATGGATGCAATCAAGATTTCAAGCATTAAGTGAGATTTTTATGCAGCTGCGTCTGAAGCTAAAATAATTGATTGATTGATTGATTGATTGATTGATTGATTGATTGATTGATTGATTGATTGATTTATTGGTCAATGGACAGAACACATATCTTTATTGAGTATCATTTCAATAATTTTTAAGCAAAAATACCAAACATTCTCTGATTTCAAATCAAACAAACTAGTTACATTCTAGACGTAAACAAATAGGCTGATATGTACAAAATATGCGTATCAGTGCAGACATTTTTAATTCCTTTATGTGAGTCCTTTACGTCCTCACACATGGATGCAATTCTCTGAGTCGGAAGGAATAGAAAACTCAGCAGCACAACGGTTCCTTTTTGCTCACCAAAAAATTATCTAATATAGGCTCTACAATCTAAATCAGCCAACACAACACAATGTCTGCCACCAGCTTTGCGAGGAAATACTTCAGAAGATTGAACAATGAAGATGCAAAGTGTGTGCTCTGTGAACGAGTGATCAAATGTGCTGCTAACAGAATATGGATTCTGTCACAGCTTAATAGTATGACTTTGAAAACATCAAATTACTTGCAAATTTTGTTTGTTTATGAAAAAATGTCAAATATCACTTCCATGAGGCTGTTCATGGCTTTCCATGAGCAGACAGATCACAGGAAATAAACTTGATATTCCTGGCAGCTATAGTGAAGTTGAAGCTGCATGCCAAGTTCATGTTATGTTTATTCTAATGTTAATTAACACAAGTGTAGGCCTATTTCTACCTACAAAATATGTAAAACATGTTCATTATCTGTATTGTTAACATGGGCATATGGCTTTAGACAAATTGTCACAATGCCGCCTCAAAATGCATGGCACCCAACTGATATCCAGCTCTCCTCTCCTTTCTAAAATCGTTTATGGTGTCAGTGGCAATGCTTTTCTTATTTTATGCTTGAACATAACATAAATGCCTGTCCTTTTGCCCCGAACAAACAGCTTTTCATACTCCCTTATTTTCCCTGAAAGTGTATCCAGTTCAGGATATACGGGAGTGGATAGTTTTAAAAATGAAGACAGACATCCAAGGAATCAGCACATTTAACTCCAAAAAAATACGTTGACATGCCTGTTGCACAGGCGTGCCTGTATCAAAGCCTACTACTGAATGCAGCGCCGTCATGATGATGGATTCATTAAAGACTGCGAGAACTGAGTGAAAACGGGGCAATTATCTTCGATTTGAGGGGTGTATGGAAAAAGATTGGGAACTTGACAGTGTGAGCTGCGGCTTGATGAATCAATATCAGAACCTCTGCTGCGCATTGGGGAAGAAAGAGAAAGCTGAAACTGTGACGAGTAGGCTAAGTCCCGAGTATGAATCAAAAACACGTTGAAAATTGAATGTGCACAGTGGTATATTTGCGAACATTCAGGAATATCCAACAATACAATACGAATAAACCGTGACAAGTGGTGCGTAACCACGGTAATGGCTCAACAAGAACAGCAGGAAATGGCGTTTTAAATCCTGTGAGACAGAAAGTAGCCAAGCATACACATTGACACATTGATCTTACCTTTGGAGATCACTGAGACTGTGTAATATACAAGGAGCAAGAGGCCCGTCGTGGAGAGGTAACGTCCTTTTGTCAGCGCATCCATAACGATGCGTAGCTCTCCACCGATACGCTATAGGGGGGACAATGCTCCGGATCTCTGGTGCCTCCTCTCGCCTCCTCCGAGCTGGACGAGCCCGGCTGCACAAGTTCCTCCTGTAAGCCAGGAAAGGGGAGAGTTTGGCGCTCTTGTACAAGAAGAAAAGGAAGAAGAAAAAGAAGAAGAAGTGACTGGCTCACGAGCTGAACTGTTAATCGAAAGGGAAGAAGCATCTTCACTTCACTTTTGCTGTTCGTGTGTTCGCTGCAGGAGAGACGTGCACTCCGAGTTTACCCCCCTTTCCAGGCATCATCATCCCGGAGCCTGCCTAATGCTAACCAATGGCAGTGTGAGAAAGGCAGAGAGGAGGAGACCGAGAGGTAGGCTACATGTAAGCCTAATCACTCAAACATTTCTTACAACTGTAATGCATCAGTCATAAGTCTAAGACTGCAGGGTCGTGGCGATTTTAGACCCTAAATTTCATCTCAGCCCCCCTAAAAATTATAATAATAAAAACATTTTTTTAAATCAATTTTAGTGCTTCAAGTGAGATATTGCGAACTTGTCTGTTAGTGACAGAGGGCAAACAATTACAGGTTCAAACAAACAGGTTTAATATCCTGTGTCGCTGTCGCCAATGCTATGCACCTGTAACCCAGTCAAGGAAAGTTTTATTTTTTACTTATTTATTGTTTACATATCATTATCATTTCATTTGATTCTGGTAGTCCATAAAGGGACTTTCGTAGTTTTTTCATATGTTCAATATTTTGCATTTATCCTCTGTTATAATAATAAATACATACATGCATTGTTATCCAGTGAAATTACTGATTTAGCAGGGGGGGTTAACAATTTTGCAAGGCACTGTATCCATGTCACATTCTCATTAGGGGCTGAGGCCCTAAAGGTCTGATCCTAGAATCGCCCCTGGTCATTGCTATACAGTTAAGTTTAGGGATTATTGGCCGAGTAGAAACACTGTATGCAAGGAGTTAGTTTTACTTAATCATTAAATGTGACAAAGCTGTGTCTGATAGTCCAGTAAAATGTCCATACCTGGTGATACATTTCAAAAGTTTATATGTGGTCAGTGTAGTATCTTATTATTTCCTCCTCAATCACAGGCAGAGCAGAGCACACACTGGCCATCAATACTCCTGGCTGCCAAGTACATTTGTAAGAAGTGTTTCTTGACATTCTTGTTCTGTTATAATCATATTCAGTTCAGTCATAATTAAAAACGACAGAATCTTTAGATGTATTTGGGGCACAGATTATGCTTTGATTTCTGTCACAATTTAATTTATTTTTATAAAACATGACCATGTGAATAAAAGTGGCCCTGCAGCAAAACTAGATTAACAGCTGGGCAAAGTGGGCAACCCATTTCAGTTTTTGTGTTGACCAAAATACTGGTTAACCCATCTTTTTCATACGGAGCCCCCCTGGGGTCAGCTGAGGAAAAAAAACTAAACCGTGCGCACAGAATAAAAATCTCTTCCCTCGGTTTTATAAACTGTTCGTACGGATTCATAATCCGTGCCCTCGGTTTTATAAACGTGCGCAAAGTTAGAAAGATATTCACAGATTTGAACTTCCGGGATCATTACTCTAGCGAAATGTTATTAAATCACAAACGACACATCTTTCCTAACGTAGTTAGGTTAACAACGAGCTACAAACTAATTTTCATCAAATGAGCCATCCTCTACGGAGCCCCCCTGGTCCCACTTTGTCAAAAAAAATTAATTATAACTATCTCGTGGCCTCAAGATAGTATCTCGTGGCCTCAAGATACTATCTCGTGGCCTCAAGATAGTATCTCGTGGCCTCACGAGATAGTATCTTTAGGCCTCAAGATAGTAAAGTGTCTGATACATGGACCCTTTGTATTAAACTGGACCCTGTAGTGTAGTGCAATACTTCACATTCTGTGCAATATTGGTCTTACGTGTTAAGAAGAAAGTTGACTAAAACCAATGCGCTCTGGACAGGAAGTAACATTAACGTGTCAAAATAAAAGTATGAGAGCTGTAATAACTGCCAGAAGAACAATGTACTTTAGCTTTTGCCTGTAGCTTGTCAGATTAAGCTACAGTTAATTATATAGGGTTATATAAAGTATTTAATTGAGCAACATTCATTAATAGCCACAAAGGGAGTAAGAATGGATATTGTTTTAAAATAGAATAATTATACTAAAGACTAAAAAAAGATTATAATAATTTTAAAATCACATTTTAAATAAAATCTGCATTCCCCTAGCATTATGTGTGGCGTTATTGACTACCTTTACTCTAATCTTACACCAGCCAGTAAAAAAAGGCAAAAAATATAAGGGCTTTTTTAAATTGCTCTACAGAATATTGTATGTGACATGGTTGACCACATTAGCTGCCAATGAACATGTCAGTGTGATGAAGAACATACATTAACCCTACCAGCCCTAAGGTCATTTTTACAGTTCATTTTCCGTCTGGTTTTATTTTCTAAAAAAGCTTGTAAAACATCAACCCTGTTGTCTACAGTCAATTTATGAACATAATTTTTTTCAGGAAAAACTGGGCTATTAGAATATTTGTGCTGCAGTGAGGTCACTTGAATGTAAAAAGAGGCTGTATGACCTTAAAGACAAATAAATAAATAAAACGGAACATGAATCTCACAGATATATATTGATATCACAGACAGATCAATAAAAGCCAAGCCAATCTCCTGTATAAATCAGTTTCCATATGTATTAGGGGTCACACTGTGAAGAAATAAACATTATAACTATTAGGGGTCACACTGTGAAGAAATAAACATTATAACTTATACAGTTGACTAAATATGTACATTTTTTCAAAAAAAGTCCAGACGCTTTTGCCCTCATGACATTCACTTATGCCAATAATCAAATAATAATGTCATATTTATTGAAATCACACACACAGCAATGTTCTAAAACAGTTCTCCTATATCTTTGGAGTCATGCAGTGCAAAAATAAACATAATGAACATTATAACTCATATAAAAGGAAAAAAGGCCCCCATTTATGCCAAATCTCAAAACAATCGTCTCTGTAGAACGGTAATAGAGGTGGAGTGATCCATCTTGACACTCTATAGCCTTTGTTCTCGCTTGGATTCGCTGGAGCGATCTATCTTTCCTCTCGATAGACTCTTTGTATGACGGACCTGCCTTCCCATTGGTTGAAAGACGTCAACACAATCTCGCAAAGCATCATGGGATATTCAAAATGGCAGCTAGCATCGAGCTAGCGGCAAAAATGACGGAAAATTGATAAATTATGGACATCAAGTGGATAAATCTTGGATGTAAGCATTTGGATTTATTGCTGAACAACTCCGAAAAGAGGCACAACTTCCAGGCTGGATAGAAAACCTTCTGTAAAGGCTACAAAGACACCAAAGACACCCCCGTGATGGCTAACTCGTTAGCTTTTAGCAGCAAAACTCGGTAAGTTTCTACATTAAACGTTACTCCTGTTTTTCACCTTTATGACACAAAAAAAATGGCTGGTAAAAAGTCCCTGTGGCAGGTGGATTTAAAAATCCACCTGCCACAGTGGCTGGTGGTCAAAAAAGTTAACTTCATGCCCTGGCCCCTGTGCTTGTTCTGCCAGATCCTCATCGCCAGTTCGTGGTGGAGGTGGACGCTTCTGACGTGAGTGTAGGTGCCGTTCTGCCTCAACGTTCCTCTCAGGATGGGAGGCTTCATCCCTGTGCTTTCCTGTCCCGCAAGCTGTTGGGGGCGGAGAGGAATTACGACGTGGGAAACAGGGAGCTGTTGGCTGTTAAGGTGGCTCTGGAGGAGTGGCGCCACTGGCTGGAGGGAGCGGAGCAGCCTTTTCTGGTGTGGACGGACCACAAGAACCTGGAGTACCTACGCTCGGCAAAAAGACTGAACTCACATCAGGCGAGGTGGGCTTTATTCTTTACCAGGTTTAACTTTACCCTGTCATACCGTCCTGGCTCTAAGAATGTCAAACCTGATGCTTTGGCTCATCTTTTTGACCCTGACCTGTCTCCCTTAGCTCCTACTGACATTTTGCCTGACTCCTGTATTATAGGGGCTGTTACATGGGAGGTGGAGGCGAGGGTAAAAGAGGCATTGGAGGGTTTACATGTCCCTGAGGGCTGTCCCCCAAATCGTTTGTTTGTCCCTCCTGAGCTTCGTTCCCAGGTCATTCATTGGGCTCATACTTCTCTGCTCACCTGCCACCCTGGATCCAAGAGGACCATGTTTGTGGTAAAGCAGCGTTTCTGGTTGCCATCCATGAAGACTGAGGTCATGGTCGGACATTTCTCTGGATTTTGTCACTGGACTACCCCCTTCTGACGGTAACACTGCTGTTCTTACAGTAGTGGATAGGTTTACTAAAATGGTGCATTTCATTCCTCTGCCGAAATTACCCTCCGCCAAAGAGACAGCGGAGGTTATGCTCTCCCATATTTTCAGACTGCATGGATTACCCACAGATGTGGTTTCGGATTGTGGTCCCCAGTTTGGGTCGCAGTTTTGGAGGGCATTCTGCACATTGATTGGGGCCTCCGTCAGCTTATCGTCTGGATATCATCCTCCGTCCAATGGACAGACGGAGAGACTCAACCAGGAAATGGAGACGGGTCTTCGCTGCCTTGTCTCTCGTAACCCAGCCACATGGTCCAAGCTTCTGCTGTGGCTGGAATATGCCCACAACACCCTGCCCTGCTCATCCACTGGTATGTCTCCATTTGAGTGTGCCTATGGCTACCAGCACCCTTTGTTTCCTGCACTCGAAAGAGAGGTGGGGGTTCCTTCTGCTGTGGCTTTGGTCAGACGTTGCCGACGAAAGTGGACGAGGGCTCGTCAGGTTCGTGTGGGACAGAGGGTGTGGCTGGCTACCAGGGACTTGAGTGTTGTAAGTTGGCTCCATGTTTTGTGGGTCCTTTCCCTGTGTCCAAAATTATTAATCCTGTGGCTGTTACGTAGAAGCTTCCCAGATCCATGAGGGTCCATCCCAAGTTCCACGTGAGCAAGGTCAAGCCTGTCAAAGAAAGTGTTTTGGTGCCTGCCACACCTCCTCCTCCACCTCCTCGCCTCATTGACGGGGGTCCCGTCTATACTGTCCGGCGACTCTTGGCAGTTCGGAAACGGGGCCGTGGATGTCAGTTATTGGTGGACTGGGAGGGTTACGGCCCAGAGAAGAGATCCTGGGTCTCGGCCAGTAACATCCTGGACCCCAGCCTTATTCGGGATTTCTACCTGCACCATCCTGAAGTGCCGGGGCCTTCCGGTGTTTGGTGTTGCTTAGAGGGAGGGGTACTGTCAGGTTCAGCTCCTGCTTTTATTCTGTGTTTTGTTGGTTTATTTGCACTTCCTGTTTTATTTTGAAATAATCACCTATTCTCTCTTAAGGTCTCTTGCGGTCCTCCATTTGTCTGCTTTCCCACCTGTGTAATTACCGTCTCCGACCCTAATGTGTTTCTCCTGTTTGTTTTCAGCTTCCCCCGTTCCCATGCTTAAATACTCACCATTCCCACTTACCTGTGCCAGATTGTAGTTGTACGTAAGTCACTCTCTCCAGCGTTTATTCCTAGTGTTTGTTTTCCCAGTGTTTATCCGACTATTGCTTTGTTCCTGACTACGATTATTGCCTGCCACTTTCTGTACCTTCGCCCACATTGTTCTCTGAACAACAAACTACTTACCTGTGATTCCCTGTCTGAGTCGTGGATTTGAGTCCGCCATTGTACCGTGATATTTCATCTCTTCATATACCAACCAATAGATAGGATCATACTGGACATGACCAACATGGAGGGGAGGTGTGTATTTCAAGAGAAATGGAAGCCACTGGATTAGATTGACTTGCATGCATACATTGGAATCCTGGTATTAGCTGGAGTGTACAAGTCAAAGGGAGAAGCAACTGCCAGTCTGTGGAATGAAGAGAGTGGAAGGCCAATTTTTCGAGCAACTATGTCTCTGGAGTCATTTCATATGATATCTCAGGTGATCCAGTTTGACAACCACGACACCAGAGCTGGTCGACGTGAAAGAGACAAACTTGCTGCATAAGAGATGTATGAAATAAATGGGTCGAAATTCTACTGGTCTTGTACAATCCTGGTCCCCATGTCACTGTAGACGAATGCCTTGTTCCATTCAGGGGGCGGTGTCCCTTCTGACAGTACATGCCCAACAAGCCTGCCAAGTATGGTATCAAAATATGGGCAGCCTGTGATGCCAAATGCATGGAATATGCAAGTGTACACCGGAAAGCTACCTAGAGGAGCATCTGAGAAGAATCAGGGGATGCGTGTTGTGCTGGAGATGAGTGAAGGGCTGCAAGGTCATAACATCACCTGTGACAACTTCTTCACATCCTACCGCATTGGAGTTGAACTTCAGAAGAGAAAGCTGACCATGGTGGGAACAGTCAGAAGAAATAAGCCAGAACTTCCCAGTGAAATTCTGAAGCTGCAGGGCAGACCTCTGCATTCCTCAACATTTGTTTTCACTGAGAATGCAGCAGTTGTTTCATACTGCCCAAAGAATAACAAGAATGTTCTTGTAATGAGCACAATGCACAAAGATGCATATCTGAGTGACAAGAGATGACAAGAAGCCACAAATGATCCTGGACTACAACTCCACCAAAGTAGGAGTTGACACTCCTCCTTTGTCACAGCAAATCTACAGCAACGTACAGCTGCTAGCGCAAGACTGCCCGTTGGCTCTTGGTGATTTTCTACAACATTGTGGATGTGTCTGCTTACAATGCCTATGTCCTGTGGACAAAGATCTATGAAAAAAAAAATGTTGAATGAATGTGATGAGGGAAACACATTCACTAAAAAATTGTTTTGGAATTAAAAATGTATTGCATTTCTCCTTTCTAAATGTTCATATAATGTAAAATAAACTTCTTATTGGTTTTACCTGATTATTTGACTGTTTTGAGCCGTACGGATCATTTTGACCTGTAACATCATCAATGTAATTTTTTTTCAACACCATACAAGGGTTACAAATTGATAATTTTGTAGACGGTGCTACAGTCTGCCTACGGACGACTTTAGACTCTGTTGCTCCCCTCAAAAAGAAGATGATGAAGCAAGGGAAACTAGCACCTTGGTATAACTCCCAAACTCGCAAATTAAAACAAATCTCACGAAAACTTGAAAGTAAATGGCGTTCCACCAAACTGAAAGAATCTCGATTGGCAAGACCATCTGAAAACCTATAGGAAGGCCCTCAGAAATGCCAGATCAGACTATTACTCATCACTAGTAGAAGGAAATAAGAACAGCAATGTAGCCAGGCTGACAGAGAGTCACAGCTCTATTGAGCCATCTATTCCTATAGCTCTGAGTAGTGACGACTTCATGAGCTTCTTTAATGATAAAATTATAACAATTAGAGATAAAATTCATCACCTTTTGCCCTCAACCCCTAACGGTTCACCTTTAAACGCAGGACTGCTAGAAAGACCAACAAGACCTGACATATACTTAGACAGTTTTTATCCTATAGACAGTTAATGTTAAAGGTCTCTTCAGCTAAGCCATCTACCTGTCTCTTAGATCCCATCCCAACTAGGCTACTTAAAGAAGCATGGTTAACACTTCATTACTAGATATGATCAATATGTCTTTATTAACAGGTTATGTACTGCAGTCATTTAAAGTAGCTGTGATAAAACCTCTTCTGAAAAAAAACACCCTAGATCCTGAGGTCTTAGCCAACTATAGACCGATATCTAACCTTCCCTTTCTCTCCTGTCTGTCGGACAGGGGCCTCCTCCAGACGTTCCCAATTTACCCGCACTACCCGTTTGGGCTTACCAGGTCTGTCCAGAGTCTTCCCCCACCCCCTGACCCAACTCACCACCAGATGGTGATCGGTTGACAGCTCCGCCCCTCTCTTCACCCGAGTGTCCAAAACATACGGCCTCAGATCAGATGAAACGATTATAAAATCGATCATTGACCTTTGGCCTATGGTGCTCTGGTTCCAAGTACCCTTATGAGCATCCCTATGTTCGAACATGGTGTTCATTATAGACAATCCATGACTAGCACAGAAGTCCAACAACAAACAACCACTCTGGTTTAGATCAGGGAGGCCGTTCCTCCCAATCACACCTCACCATGTGTCTCCATCATTGCCCAAGTTGAAGTCCCCCAGCAGGACTATGGAGTCCCCCACTGGAGCCCCATGCAGGACTCCATTCAAGGTCTCCAAGAAGGCCGAATACTCCGAACTCTTGTTTGGTGCATACGCACAAACAACAGTCAGAGTATTCTGCCCTCACTGTTAGACCCAGACACAGCTATGCAGATAGATAAACTCCTCGACAATTGACAGGTGTGATGTCTTTTTATTGAGACATCCTTCGATTATCGACAGAGTGAAACTACAAAAAGAAACAAATAAACAACATGTAAACTATATTTTAATGTATGTTCACATATAACTATGCAAAGTCTGGCTAACATTAATCAAAACTAAAACTATCAAATATAATCTTGTTTAACGTAATGTTCACGAATATTGTCTTCAAGACTCATATTGAACATAAAATACTCACAAGCAATGCTTTCTGTAAGACAACAAAGAAGGATGGATGTAGATAGCGTCAGAAGTGGATTCCGCTGTCAGCCATATTTCCACATATACTGTGTTTCTAACTCTCATGCTAATAAAGGTTAAACATAACGCCAGTAACAACTACAACGCCTCCTGCTGGAGGGAAAGGAAACTACTCCAGCGCACAGAGTTTTCCCCCCCACAACCCGCAGGCGTAGGGAGGCGACCCTCTCGTCCATCGGGGTAAACTCCAACGTAGCGGCGCGCAGCCGGGGGCTTGTGAGTATCCAGGATTGAATTTAAAATCCTTCTCTTGACCTACAAAGCTCTAAATGGTCAAGCACCATCATATATTGAAGAGCTCATAGTACCTTATTGTCCCACTAGAGCACTGCGCTCCCAGAATGCAGAGTTACTTGTGGTTCCTAGAGTCTCTAAAAGTAGAATGGGAACCAGAGCTTTCAGCTATGAGGCTCCTCTCCTGTGGAACCAGCTTCCGGTCTGGGTTCGGGGGCAGACACCGTCACCACATTTAAGAGTAAACTTAAAACTCTCCTCTTTGATAAAGCTTATAGTTAGGGAGTGAGGAGTTGCAGTGTTAGCCCGGCCCACCTGCTTCTCTTCATAGTCGTCAGATTCACCTACCAACCCTTATAGAACTGGCTCAGGTTTGCCTTGCACCAGCTCTTAATTATGCTGTTATAGTTTTAGACTGCTGGGAGACTTCCTTCCTTTGACACACTGAGCCCCTCTCTCCTCTCTCTTTCCCTCTGTGTGCATCCATGTCCCAGAAATGTTACTAACCTAGCTCTGGGGAGCTTTTCCCCCGGAGTCCTTATGTTTTTTTTCGCCCAGAAGTTTTCCTTGGATTAGGATGGCACCTAAATCATGGTTGCAGCTGTTGCCGTGGCCCTGCTACCCCCTGCTATGCTCTACAGTGCCCTGCAACGTCCTGCTATGCCCTGCTACGTCCTGCAGTACCCTGCTACTCACAGGCACATCCTGCTATGCCCTGCAGTGCCCTGCTACATCCAGCTACACCCTGCTACGTCCTGCTATGCCCTGCAATGCCCTGCTATGCCCTGCAGTGCCCTGCTACGTCCTGCTATGCTCTGCAGCGCCCTGCTACACCCTGTAACGCCCTGCAGTGCCCTGCTATGAACTACTACAATTATTATTTCTAGTCATAGTTCCATTATCTTTATTGTGACTATAATTGCCACTGTTCATCACACCCCCAACCGGCACCGTCAGACACAGCCCACCAAGAGCCTGGGTCTGTCCGAGGTTTCTGCCTAAAAGGAAGTTTTCCTCACCACCCGAGGTTTCTCCTTAATAGGAAGTTTTTCCTCACCACTTAATGCTTGCTCTTGGGGGAATTACTGGAATTGTTGGTCTCTTCGTAAATTATAGAGTGTGGTCTAGACCAACACTATCTGTAAAGTGTCTTGAGATAACTCTTGTTATGATTTGATACTATAAATACAATTGAATTGAATTATATATATTCATAATCTACACTTGTAACTCCAAATTAACTCAGTAGGATAAAGGGTTTAAGCAATGGACAGCATAAGCAGTTACAATCTGGTGTGCCCTGGAAAAAGAAGAGGAGATGGGGAGTTTCCAGAATCTGACAAACAAAACATTGAAATGGGGATTTTTGGGGATACAAGAATTCTACAGATACTTGAAGTTAAGGGATTACTACAAGAAAGATATCAGAACAGATCCCTCCATCGAAGTGAACTGGTATGCTTCAAAACAAAGTTTGAGATTTAAGAGAATGAATGCCAAACCGTGGAAGATACACCACACAATGGCCAATTCACACACAGAGAGAATTCTCCTTAAAAAAATATGATTTGTTTTGGCTATTTATCACACTCAAGGTGAAAAGTGAAGATGGATTTATACCTTTGCATTAAGGGGTTACAATTTACATACAAAGGCTCAGAGGGTATGTTGTTGTTGTGAGAGAATGGCAGACCCAAAAGCAGAGGCAGCAGGCAAAGAAAGGCTTGAATATTTAATAATAAAAATCCTTACAAACACAAGGTGTCCAGCAAAACAGCAGGCAAGGAAAATCCAAAATAGAAGTCAAAACGGGATTAACAGGAACCAAAACACCGAGACTAAACGGGTAGACTAACAACAGGCACAGCAAACAGAAAAACAATACAATGATCTGACACAGGACAAGGGAAAACACAAAGACTAAATACACAGGGTAACGAGGTAACACAAGACAGGTGACACAAGGGCTGGGAAACAGGTGAAACACATTAGGGCTGGGCAGAACAATCAAAAAAGGCGGGAAAACACAAGACAGGAAGTAAAACCAGACAAGACAGAAAACCAGACTATCAAAATAAAACAGGAAACGGAGCAAAATACAAAACAGAAAAACAGACTACCAAAATAAGACAAAACACCAAAACCATAACAGTAAGAAAAAGAAAGGCTACCCCGCAGGGCGAAGGGAGGAACAAGAGCCAACGGGGCAAGGGAACTGAGGACAGTGGGGCCCAGGGAACTGGGGACAGAGGGGCCTGGGCACCAAGGTGCTGCGGCCAGCTAGGCCTGGGGTCCAGGGCTGCGGACAACAGCGAAGGTGGAACCCCTTGGGTGGCCGGACAGGTCGGCGAAGGTAGAGCCCCTCAGGCGGCCAAGCAGGACATTGAGGACACAGAGGCGGCCGGCAGCGAAGGCGAAACCCCTCTGGCGGCCGGACAGGTTGGCGAAGGTAGAGCCCCTCAGGCGGCCGAGCAGGACGTTGAGGACTCTGAGGCGGCCGGCAGCGAAGGCGAAGCCTCTCAGGCGGCTGAACAGGTCGGCGAAGGTAGAGCCCCTCAGGTGACCAAGCAGGACGTTGAGGACACAGAGGCGGCCGGCAGCGAAGGCGAAACCCCTCTGGCGGCCGTCGGCAAAGGCAAAATCCCTCTGGCGGCCGTCGGCGAAGGCAAAACCCCTCTGGCGGCCGTCGACGAAGGCAAAACCCCTCTGGCGGCCAGGCAAGGCATCGAGGACTCTCTGGAGGAGACAGGACACTGGGGACAGGAGCCTCTGTGACGCCGGACACCGGCAAAGTCTCTGGGATGCCGGGGAACGGCAAAGTCTCTGGGGTGTTGGGCAAAGGTAAAGTCTCTGAGGTGTCGGGCAGCGGCACAGTCCCTGAAGTGCCGGGGAAGGACACAGGTTCTGAAAAGCCGGGCAACGACAAGGTCTCTGAAATGCCGGGCAACAGCACAGTCTCTGGGGCAGTCTCTGGGACACCGGAAACCGGCATAGTCACTGGGGTGTCAGTAAATGAACATTCAGGGAGAGCGGTCGATGTGGACTTTGGGAGGTCAGTCAACATAGACTCTGGGAGAACGGTCATTGACGACTCTGGGAGGTCAGTCGACGTAGACTCTGGGAGAACGGTCATCGAAGACTCTGGAAGAGCGGTCATCGAAGACTCTGGAAGAGCGGTCATCGAAGACTCTGGATGGCTGGATGTCTCTTGACACTCTGGGCGGCTGGACGTCAGCTGAGACTCTGGGCGGCTGGACGTCACCTGAGAC
This sequence comes from Sander lucioperca, assembly GCF_008315115.2. Taxonomy (NCBI): domain Eukaryota; kingdom Metazoa; phylum Chordata; class Actinopteri; order Perciformes; family Percidae; genus Sander; species Sander lucioperca. The sequence continues at coordinate 28,583,472 of NC_050174.1, read as the reverse complement.
TTTGGGCGGCTGGACCGCTGCACGTCATCTGGGGTTCGGGACCACTGATCAGCTCGGGAACACTGGTCAGCTCGGGAACACTGGTCAGCTCAAATCTCACCTTGCTGTGTGTGGAACGGAACATACATATTGACAAGGACAAAGTGGTTGACAGATTTGCCACCATGAATGAGAGGAGGATGAAGATTTAATAAGGGACGATGATATGTATATAGTTTTGTTAGATTTATTTGTTCTGGAGGATCGTTAAGCGGAAAACAAAATGGTATGAAAAATAATCGTCTTTAAGAATTTATATTTTAGTTATGAATAAGTCACTCAGAATGTTATAAATCTGTTGTCAATGTTTTCATCCCAGCACCTGTAGCCTACCTATGGACAAACTTGTAAACAAACTTGTGTGTTGCTATTGTGTGTTCAATATATAGAAGATTTACACTGCAAAAAAGGTAAAAGAGGATCAATTCTAATGACTTTGGTGATCCCCTGCGCCACCAGCGTGGTGATCTCAGTGATTTTCACTGAAATGTCTCATCAACTATCAGATGGATTGCCATGTGCTACACACATTCATGTTAACATCTGCATGAAACGTTGGTGAAACCTTGGTGAAATGACTATAGCCAATATTTTTATCTAATGCCAAAGTGAAAAAAAATGTGAAAAGGGTAGCTACTGATGAACCTACAGAGAAAAAAAACACATTCTCACTCCCATTGCATAAAATATGGACGCTTGGTCGGGTGCCTTTGGCGTTGTTATTGATGCTAAAAGTCTCCTTTAGCATCAGATCTTAATTTATTTGTGGGTGGGGTTATAAGAGGAACATTTCTGTGACATGCGGGACACGAACCCCGGTCTCCGGGGTTTAAAGTCCTGTGTTGTTTGACCCATCCACCACCCCAACCATCCTCCCCATGCAGAATTTCGGGCTTTAATACAACTCGCTACCGTTGTTGCTCTTAATACTACGTCATCGTCATGCGCCGCGTTCCATACACACGCTGAGGGGTGCTTATTGCGTCGTATCTGACGCTGACAACCAATGACCAAGCGTCCGTATTTTAGGAGTTGGGAGTGAGAACGGGTTGAGAATTATCACCTAAATCTGCAGCTCTTCTTAGATTTACAGAGCTTTATAGTGAGTTTCAGCTCAATGTTTAGCTGACTGGCCCCCAACTTCACTGTTAGTAGTTCACTCACACCACTCTCATAGTGTTGTTTTTGAACACAGCAGGAAGCTGTTTTCCAGTGGTATTGGTAGTTGATGAGGTTGGTGGACTACTAGGTAGATGCGTAGGTTACCGATGAGGAAGTGTGTATACTCTCCTATATTCCAAAAGCTTTTTATTTTACAGATGGGTTTACTGTAAACCACTAAAAAAAAGTGGGTATAGCCCGTATACCTGCATCTTCTGCAGCCTCAACTACTCCACTGCTGTCTTTAAAGAAAATACCCTCTATACCCTACCTGCTCAGCAGCAAAGAGCAGACAGATGCAATAAGAGACCAGCTGGTGAACATAGTGGAGCATTTAGCAGCTAAAGAGCCAGATATTTCCCTTTGGAGTTGGTTACGACCACAAACCGAGCTTAAAGCAAGTAAAAAATAGACTTTCATTTATCAGCTGTAAGGGATAATGTATAAACTTCTTCTGACAAACTTCTTCAACCAGCTTTCTGTTTTATAAACTGCAGGTTGACAAATCATTAGCTGAGGCTTAGTGAGCTAGTGGGCTATCACATGGCCGTGTTTAATTCACATTAAACTGAACATTTCCGTTGATGGTGAAGTGTGACAAGGTGAATGGGTTTTGTCTCTGTCCTCATTCATCTCGTTTCCTTTTTGCACAGGCACTGCAGTTGACACACCTGTAAACAGAATTTTGCAATGTAACTTTTGTCTATACCGCTGAAGTTACTGTGTAGCGATTATAGACTGTATAAAGATGTAGCGATAGGCACTCACCAGTAATGCTTATTCATTATTGTTATGCATTTATCAAGTGTTAGTTAAGGTGCATATGTTCTCAACTTTACAATAAGGATACCAAAGAGCATTAATAACTGTTTAGTTATGGTTTAGTAATGCTTATTCAGTATTGTTATACATTAATTAAGTGTTAGTTAAGGTGCATATGTTCTCAACTTTACAATAAGGATACCAAAGAGCATTAATAACTGTTTAGTTATGATTTAGTGATGCTTATTCAGTATTGTTATACATTAATTTAGTGTCAGTTAAGGTGCATATGTTCTCAACTTTACAATAAGGCTAATAAAGATCATTAACAACTGTTTAATTATGGTTTAGTAATGCTTATTGCTATGCATTTATCAAGTGTTAGTTAAGGTGCATATGTTCTCAACTTTACAATAACGATACCAAAGACCATTAATAACTGTTTAGTTATGGTTTAATAATGCTTATTCACGATTATTATAAATTAATCAAGTGACCAGTTATGGTTAAGTAATGATTATATAGTTTATATATATATATATATATAAGTTGGGCTTTAAGTTAATGTCTACATGAAGACAAAGGAACTGTTACGAGGGAGACACAGAACGGACCCAAATGCAAAGTTCAATCAAAAAATCTGGTTTATTTTAACAAAGGAAGGGGGGAGGTGTGGGGAGGCGGATGCCAAAAACAGGAGCGAAGACATGAGGGCTGGGGAAGGGTGACGAGGGCAGGAATAGGATGATGAGGGACTTGGGAGCCAGGGTAGGATGGCGAAGGCAGATAGGATAGTGAGGGAAGACAGGGGATAGGTAGGATGGTGAGGGATCTTACTGGGATAGGATGACGAGGGAGCGTGGGGAAACCGGGGCTGAGGGAACCGGGTAGGAAGCACTGGAGTCCGGGGAACAGGGAGAATCCAAGAGGGAAAGGCTGGGAGCAGGAGCGAAGGCAGGATGAAGCGGGGGAGAGTCCAAGAGGGGAAGGCTGGGAGCAGGAGCGGAGGCAGGGTGAAGTGGAAAGCCGTGAGGAGGGGGACCGAAGGGTGAAGCCAGCTGACTAGAAGCGGGAGCGAGGTGTGGAGCTGATGACTGCGGGGAGAAACACAAGGAGAGGTAAGGACAGGCACAGGGTAACAACAGGTAAGTCTACAACTACTAGAAGAGAGAGCTTGTAGCGAGTGTCACCAGTATGCCGGAGACAACGATCCAGCGAGGATAGTGAGTGGAGCCGGGGTTGAAGTACTGAGCTTGATTGCAGATGGCAGGCAGGTCTGAGCGGCGAGGTGATGGTGGAATGAGGAACACGTGTGCATCGTCAGCTGGCAGTAGCAGGCAGGAGGAGGGAAAACACAGGAGACAGAGAAAGGAAGGGCCAACAAAGAAACACACAACAGAGAACTAAGAAAAACCCCAACCACGACAGGAACAAGCAAACCTATGCATGGAGACATGGAGTCTTTTCACTGATCTCACCCTCAACCAAAAGTAAGTCATATGTTGGAGGATGGACAAATATAGTGGACAAAAGTATGTGGACAACCATAACCTTAAGTAAACAATAAAAAAAAGTTTTCTCATAATGAGAACCTTAAGACATACATGCTATCAAACATCTTTATCAACCACCTAAATAAAATATTAGGAAATACCTTAATTAACATCAACTAAGGGTTTACTTAGACACTTGAGTTAGCTGTTATTTCCAGTTAAGGCTTTTTAGTACATTACCTAATGTTGAAATATACACCTTAGTTAACTGTTATTAATAGTTAGTTAAGACTTGTTACTACATTAACTAATGGTAAAATAGAATCCTTAGTTAACTGTTATAAACAGTTAGTCAAGGCTTGTTAGCATTAACTAATGGTAAAATAGACACTTTATTTAACTGTTATTAACAGTTTGTCCAGGCTTTGTTCTATATTAACTAGTGCTGTCCAACGATAAAAATATTTAATCGCGATTAATCACATTAATGTCATAGTTAACTCGAAATTAATCGCAATTAATCGCACATTTTATCTATTCTAAATGTCCCTTGATTTCTTTTTGTCTCATTTTTTTCTCATTTTAATGCTCTTATCAACATGGAAAAGTGGAGCAAATAATCTCTCACACAATGTAACATTGTCCATCAATAAAAGGGTGAAAAAAATACTTTGTCACACAAACAGCCCCTTCAACAGCCCTTTCTAAGGGATCAAAACAGGGCGATACAAAATGCACATGTAAGGTAAACTAGGACTCAGCCTATAGTGCAGTTAAACCATGGCTTAATACTTTATTTTTCTCAAGTTTGCTTTGAACATAGCAGTCAGGCTACTGCTCTTTATTCACCAGAGGCTCGTCAACCCAGCCTCTTATTTCAGAAAAAATGAACAGTTACGGTTACCAATAAAAGAAAAGCCTACTACTTCTTTGCTTTGAGCCAGTTACTCAAACAGACAAGCCTGTTGACATTTTCAGACAACAGGGAAGCTCGCTTCTTTTGTACAACATGCCCAGACAGTGAAAACAACCTTTCAGAAGGTACTGATGTGGCTGGTGTTGCTAAGTACTTGCGTTCAAGGCGGGCTATTTCACTGTGTGCCCCTTCATGTGTGGACCACCATTCCTGGGGACAGTCATCCATGCCAGTAAGAGGCTCTGCCTTGTAGCGCTCCAGACATTGCTCAATACTGTCCATTTCGGCGTCTCGCACTCGCCACCCACTCAAAACGTAATGTTAGCCTACTACTCTTTGGCCGGCTCGCAAGCCCAAACAAGTGTGTGCAGCGTGCCTGTTGTTTTGTTTCCGGTCTAGCTAACTCCGGTGTGGTGTTGTAGTTTTTCTAACATTACTAGTTGTTGCAACAGCATGTGAAAAAAACTACAATGTTTGCTAGGCCAAAAAGAACGTTAATCTCGCGATAAAAAAATTGATGCCGTTAAAATGGGTTTGCGTTAACGCCGTTAATAAAGCATTTAACTGACAGCACTAATATTAACTACTAGTAATACAGACACCTTAGTTGACTGTTATTAACAGTTAGTCAAGGCTTAATATTGCATTTACTAATGATATATTAGACACCTTAATTAACTATTTTAAACAGTTAGTCAAGGCATATTACTGCATTAAGTAATGGTAAAATAGACACCTTAGTTAACTGTGATTAACAGTTAGGTAAGGCATTAACTAATGGTAAATCATGCATCAACTAATACCTTAGTTAGCATGAACAAACATGAGCATTGTTAATAAATGTTTATTAGACACCTTAATTAACAGTTATTAATGCATTAAGTAATGCAAATGAATGTACCCTTATTGGAAAATGTTACCAACTTTCTTTATCTGCTGCTGTACATTTCTTTTTATGTATGGTGCAGTAAGTAACCGTGGCAGTTAAAATACCTAAATAAATACTATGACTGTTGATGGTAATTGCTGATTTTGTAATTATATCAGTGATTATTGGTCGGACTGCTGAACTAAAGCTATGCTAGCAGGCAGCTGTCACTTGTTGCCATAGCAACTCCAAACATCCTGGGCTGTAGCTGACTCAAGCCAGAGAAATTGAACACACTCGTGGTTTACTTCATAGGCTGTGTACTTGTGTCACATACCGTAACAGTGGTATATGACAAAAGATGCATCCTGGAATTCATTCAAAACTTAAATTTGTTTAAAAAAGTAATTTGACTAAAAGAGACAATTATATTGTTAATCGCAACTATTGCTGTGACAATGAATTTGGAATTTTTACAGCTCTAAAGACCGCAACCCAGGTCACAGTCACTGTTTCTCAGTTATGGCCGCTGAACAGAAGCAGAGGAAGAATTTCAATAGGGGGGAGATTTTCGGTTTTACTACTTTCCAGACCCCGTTATATTTAAAAATTAAATAAAGAAAGCCTTATTTCCATAAAGATTATAACTTTGTCTAATTTTATGTGTAGATGAATACAAATATTTGTTGTTGCATCATCTACAGAATAATTTACTAAAAGCAGCTTTACACTGTATGAGAGTGACAGTGTAAAGCTGAGAGTTATTGAACACATCCAAGGACTGGAGCTGACGACTCATAGATTCTGGACGGCCTCACTCAGTCTCTAAAACAATTCAATCTTGTTCCACTCTCTATGGCTTTTGAACTACAGGTGCTCATCCTCGAGGTCTGCTGGTTGCATCAGCACATTATTCTTCCTTAAAGATAGGACAACCTACTGTGGATAGGAAAAAATTAGATAAAGGGGAATGTCATTTATCATGATCAGGACTGCAGCTTTGACCAGCGCCATGTGGAGGCATAGGCGTTACATGGAAAACATTTTTCAGCAGGGAGGCGATGGCCTGTTCAGAGGAGCTGTGGTGTAGCTGGAGGATTTAGGATGTGTTTTGACTGATCAGACTGAGGGTTAATCACATCAGTGAAAAGGCAGGAATGGCTTTCACATCACCAGTTTTGGGTCACATATTGATGTTGAGATATTAATGCTGACATACCCAGATCTGTAGTAGTAAAACTACTGAGATTTAAGGACAGAGATCTCCTCCTTTCCAAGGCCAGAGCTCACCTCAGGAACACCTCTATTTACATTAACGAGGACTTCTCTGACTGTCTCCAGAAAAAGAGGGCAGAGCTCATCCCTGCAATGGAGGTCAGAGCAAAGGGGAATTATGCCGTCATCAGTTATTAATTCGTCATTGTTAAACCTAGGAGAGACCAACATCATGGTTTGAGCCAAGATGAAGACAGAGGGCTAGATTTATCAAGCCGTTTGCGCCTGTTTCCAGTCGTTAATTGTTTGCAAAGACTGACTAAACCGATGCAGGCTATTTACAAACAGGGCACACTTGGGTAAAATCGCAGATTGCCTGCCACATGAGCGAGAAGAGACAAGTTGTGCTTTCAATATGCGTTCGTGGGAGGGTCATGGGGAAAGTGGGAGTTCCACCCAAAAAGGTGGGAGGATATGCGTAAAGTGCGCCTAATTATATATTCTGCAGTAATTACAAAGACTGCCTCTATTCTGCGGGGGGAATTCTCTGCCTCTTAAAAGCAGGTGTAAACCAGTCGCAAGCGGGTTTCCTCGTATATGCCTCCTGGGGAAATGGCAGCCATAATCCGAGCAAGACGAAGATAGGCCAAGCTGAAAAGATTTTGCCACAAGGATCACACTTTTTCAGTGGAGTGAACATGAAATCATTAAGCATTACAGATTAAGCAGCCATGCAATATTAGAGTTACTGGAAGAAATCAAAGATGACATTGAATCTCCGACTCAGCGTTCATATTCCATTCCAGCAGTTGTTAAACTCCTTGCTACATTACAAATATTGGCATCAGGATCATCTTAAACAGTCATAGCATCAGCAGTGGGAATATCGCAGTCTGCACTCAGCCGTATCATAGCACCAGTACCGCTTTTCTACAGCACAATTTACGGTATAGTGGGCGGAGAAAGTACTCTCATCTGGAAGATATGCTCAACATTTTATCTAAAGAGAGGAAAAATTGCTATATTATGGGAGATTTTAATATCAATATTATAGCTGCTCCACAGTAGGGCTGCAACTAACGATTATTTTCATAGTCGATTAATCTGTTGATTATTTTCTTGATTATTCGGTTAGTTGTTTGGTCTATAAAATGTTAGAAAATGGTGAAAAATGTGGATCAGGGTTTCCCAAAAGCCCAAGATGATGTCCTTAAATGTCTTGTTTTGTCCACAACTCAAAGATATTCAGTTTACTGTCACAGAGGAGTGAAGAAACTAGAAAATATTCACATTTAAAAATATTCACTATCAAAATAGTTGGCGATTAATTTAAGAGTTGACATCGAATCAATTAATCTTTGCAGCTCTACTCCACAGCGATGGTTGGGGCTACGCATTTTAAACTCGCAGGGAAGGTGTCCAAAGCACAGTGGTTGACTTTGATGTGACATTGCGACCATTGAGCTTGAACTCGCAATCTTCTGGTCCAAAGGAGAATGCTGATCTCAGAGAGCTATTGTCCTGGTGATGACACTTCTAGCTATTTTGGCTATATTTTATTGAGTCAGCCTGGCTTGACTCAATAACATGACTTTCCTTAACTGGAACTGGACTGATTGTTAATCAGAATCAGGTGTGTTAATGCAGACACATTTAAAATAAGCAGGGCAGCTGTCCACAGTATAATGCCTGATTAGATATATGTACAATCATCTTGCAATACTATGGGTTCAAACTCTGAACCATTGAGGCCGCAGGCAGGTTCTGATCTCAGGGAGCTATTATTTGGGTGATTTGGGTTTTACAAGTGGCATAGTAAGCAAGGAGCAGGGGGGGTCGCGCAAGATGGTGACCGTGGTGATTGACATGTGCTAAGCTCTGCAACACTAGCTGAGTACTTATGTTATATGATAAGGCCAGCTATTTCGCAACTTGCTGAACTATATGATTTTGAGAGACACACCGACAAGTAAGGGTTAACTACCAATATAAGAACTTTGACAGCCGAAAATAACCCATTGTAGACGACACGTGCTAAGACCATTCAGGTACCTAGCATACCAAGCTAATAACACAGGGTTCGTGGACCACAATGACAAAGAGAAACGCAAAAAAAGGCATAAAAGGGGGACTGATAATGGATGTGGACCCAGAAGATGCCTTTTTGGGTTTGTGTTTGCCTCTTACTGATTCTCCAATTGTTAGTCCAAACCCAAAGAAAGTGCCAACAAAGATAAGAACGAGGTCTCTAACGCCGACATTCTCAAAGCCATTTTTGAGCTGAAGGAGCGCTTCTCCGTCTTTGAACAATGGATAAATAAAAACTCTGCAGACATCACTGTGGTAAAAGAAGAGATGAAAGGCCTTGGTTTTCAAGCAAAGGAGACGGAAGACAAGGTGAAAAGGCTAGATAAGAGCAAGAAGTCGAACGCTACAGCAGAAGATGGAATTTGCGTCTCACCAACCTCCCTGAAAGAGTGAACGAAGATGTAAGAGAGGAAGTTATGAAGATAATGAGTCAGATTGCACCTGCTGATAAAAGCAAGCTTGGATTCTTGGTTGATACAGTACACAGAGTTGGGCACCCCAGAGATGACAAGACACCGCGTCTGATTATTATACAGTTCAACATGCGTACCTTCAGGTACAAGATTTGGAAGGACTCGCGCAATGCTGAAATTATGAAGAGGCTGAATTTCCGTATTGCGGAGGACCTGACACGCTCGGAGAGAGAATGCGGAAACAAACTGGTCGAGCAGGCTCGTAAGGACGGAAAGAAGACTAGATGGCAAGGTCCGGTCGTCTTCATCGATGGTGTGAAATTTGCTGTATAAAATCTTCACCCAGTGTTAAGTCGTAATACAACCAGGCAAGTAAATGTTTGACAAGTGGACAATTAAGTAGCCTGATGTTAATAAGGTCTTAAAACAGTTCAACATCTTGTTTCTTGGTACTCCCAGTGTTCAGGGTATTTCTAATCACTACCAAAGGTTAAGGGTTCCGATTCGCTCTTTTTTTCTGTTTACTTTATTTGTAGGCATCAAACCTGTGTTTTTATTAACCTATTAACCTTAAAGTGGTTTCTCTCAATGTCAAAGGCATACGGAACATCTGAAAAAGGAAGGCTATTTTTCTTTTCTGTAGACGCTCTAATGCAGATTTAATTTTTCTACAAGAGACTCACTCATGTGATGATGATGGGAAATTCTGGAGAAGTCAATGGGGGGATCAGATTTACTTAAGTCATGCTTCTAATCACTCAGCAGGAGTAGCTATTTTGTTCAATAAATTTAAACAAGATGTGATAGAATCCCACCTTTTTAAAGAGGGTAGATGGATTATTCTGGTTCTTAGAGTGAATAATGTGATTCTGGTGTTAAATAATATATTTGGACATAATAGCAATGCTTTGGCAAAAAAAATCTTTACCCAACTAGCAGCAGAGTTAAAAAAGTTGAAGGAGAAATACAAAGATGCTCATTTAATCATTGGTGGTGACTTAAATGATGCAGCAGATGACCAAATGGATAGTTTACCAGCAAGAATTTCCCCTAACTCAAGATTTAAACCTACATCACATTTGTGTGAACAACTTAATGTTACTGATTGCTGGCGTTATTTGCATCCTTATCAAAAAGAATATACATGGAGTAATGTTAGTGGCTCTCTACAATCTCAAATTGATTTATGGTTATTATCCTGCTCTACTTTGCAATTTGTTTCTAAAACATTACACAGCTATGCCCCTTTTTCAGATCACAAATTGATAGTCGTCACTTTTACTAATCTACAAGAACAAACCAGAAAATCTCATGGTTTCTGGAAATTTAACTGTAATCTATTGAATGATGAAGCCTTTTGTAAATCAGTGGAAGCTACTGCGTGTGACATTTTCAATTGCAATGAACTTAGTAATGTTCAAAAATGGAATTTTTTTTAATTTAAAATCAGAGAATTGGCTATTAAATATAGTACGGAAATGAAAAAATGCAACACTATCAGAACTTGAAACTATGAAAGAACTGAACTCCTTAATAAATAAAGGAACTGTTACTGAAGAGGAAGAATCAAAACTGTCAAGTTTGAAGGAAGAGATTGACCAATTGTATATTAATATGACCAAAGGAGCCTTTATATGCTCTAGAGCAAAATGGTTAGAAGAAGGTGAGTGGAATACAAGCTATTTCTTTGCACTGGAAAAAAGAAATTATAAGAGAAATAATATTACTTCCTTAAAAATAGATAACTATAAATTCCAATCCGTCTGATATAGCAAATTATACCTCTTGTTTTTATTCTGATCTATATAGCTCCCACTATAACCAGACAGAGGAAGATAAACGTGTCAGCAAAATTAAAGAATTTATCCCACAAATTTCGAATGACTTTAAATTAGATTGTGATAAATCTATCTCAAAACCTGAAATTCTTGAAGCAGTAAACAAAATGAAAAAAGGAAAATCTCCAGGAATGGATGGTCTTCTGTTGAACTGTATAGGTATTTTTGGAACAATTGTTTAACATGTTAAAGGATTGTATTGAAAATGAGGATATGACTACAACTATGAAGCAAGGTGTAATAACACTGCTTCCCAAACCAGATAAAGATCATCTTCTGTTAGGAAACTGGAGACCTATAACGTTGCTAAATGTAGATTACAAAATACTTTCACTAATTTTTGCCAGGCGTTTAAAAAAGGGCTTAAGTCAAATCACAAATGAAACTCAAACTGGCTTTATGGCTAATCAACATATAAGCTGTAACATTAGGCTTATTTTTGATCTAATAGATTATTCTGAATATGTGGAATCTGACGCTGTGATCTTATCGCTGGATTTTTATAAGGCATTTGACACAGTAGAGCATCAATTCTTATTTAGGTCACTTCAAACTTTTGGTTGTGGTGAAAATGTTATCTCCGGTGTTAAAATGCTTTATAAAAACATCAGTAGCTGTGCCATGCTATATCCAAATACCACCCAAAGCTTTTCAGTTTATAGATCAGTCCGCCAAGGTTGCCCTTGTTCTCCATTTCTATTTCTCATTGTTGTTGAAATGCTTTCAATACATATTTTACACTGTAATAATTTACAAGGTTTGTGTGATGTGTGATATACCAGTGAAGGTAATATTAAATATATTGGAATCCAGCAAGAAAAGAATTTTAAGCCCAAAATACAAAATACAAAAAACTAAAAATATATTCAATATGTGGCTTCAGAGAGATCTGTCTATGTTAGGTAGAGTTCTTCTCAGTAAAGCGGATGGTATCTCTTGATTTATTTACCCTACCCAATCTTTGTTTATCCATCAATCCCTCTGTAAAGAAATAAATGACATTTTAATTAATTTTATTTGGAAAAATAAATGCCATCGTTTAAAAAAGGAGATTCTAGCAGCCCCGAGAAGTGCAGGTGGCATGGAAATATTAGACTTAATGGATGTGAACAATACCTTTAGAATTAAATGGATAAAAGAATGTTTAAAAGCTCCAGAATCCCTTTGGTATTTCATTCCACAGACCACTTTTGGAAAAATGGGAGGCCTCCAATTTGTATTACAATGCAGTTATAATGAAATTAAATTATTGCAAAAGTTGTCTAAATTTCATCAGCAGGCGCCATCCATCCATCCATCTTCGTCCGCTTATCCGGTATCGGGTCGCGGAGGGAGCAGCTCCAGCAGGGGACCCCAAACTTCCCTTTCCCGAACGACATTAACCAGCTCCGACTGGGGGATCCCGAGGCATTCCCAGGCCAGGTTGGAGATATAATCCCTCCACCTAGTCCTGGGTCTTCCCCGAGGCCTCCTCCCAGCTGGACGTGCCTGGAACACCTCCCTAGGGAGGCGCCCAGGGGGCATCCTTACCAGATGCCCGAACCACCTCAACTGGCTCCTTTCGACGTGAAGGAGCAGCGGCTCTACTCCGAGCTCCTCACGGATGACTGTGCTTCTCACCCTGTCTCTAAGGGAGACGCCAGTCACCCTCCTGAGGAAACCCATTTTGGCCACTTGTACCCTGGATCTTGTTCTTTCGGTCATGACCCAGCCTTCATGACCATAGGTGAGGGTAGGAACGAAAACTGACCGGTAGATTGAGAGCTTTGCCTTCTGGCTCAGCTCTCTTTTCATCACAACGGTGTAATAACTTGAATGTAATAACACAACCACTGCGCCACTTCTTCAACCAATCTCCTGCTCCATTGTCCCCTCACTCGCGAACAAGACCCCAAGGTATTTACACTCCTTCACTTGGGGTAAGGACTCATTCCCTACCTGGAGAAGGCACTCCATCGGTTTCCTGCTGAGAATCATGGCCTCAGATTTAGAGGTGCTGATCCTCATCCCAGCCGCTTCACACTCGGCTGCGAACCGATCCAGTGAGTGCTGAAGGTCACAGGCCAATGACGCCATCAGGACCACATCATCTGCAAAAAGCAGCATTGAGATCCCCAGTCCAACAGGATTGGTGACAAAGCACAGCCCTGGCGGAGGCCAACCCTCACCTGAAACGAGTCCGACTTACTGCCCGAGAAACCGGACAGAGCTCTCGCTTTCGTCGTACAGAGATTGATCCCTGAGAAGGGACCCCCTCACCCCATACTCCCGCAGCACCTCCCACAGTATCTCTCGGGGGACCCGGTCATACGCCTTCTCCAGATCCACAAAGCACATGTAGGGTATATTCCCAGGCTCCCTCCAGGATCCTTGCGAGAGTGAAGATCTGATCCGTTGTTCCACGACCAGGACGGAATCCGCATTGTTCCTCTTCAACCCGAGGTTCGACTATCGGCCGAACCCTCCTTTCCAGCACCTTGGAGTAGACTTTACCGGGGAGGCTGAGAAGTGTGATACCCCTGTAATTGGCACACACCCTTTGGTCCCCCTTTTTGAACAAGGGAACCACCACCCCGGTCTGCCACTCCTTAGGCACCGTCCCAGACTTCCACGCAATATTGAAGAGGCGTGTCACAACCAAGACAACCCCTCCACACCCAGAGCTTTAAGCATTTCTGGACGGATCTCATCAATCCCTGGGGCTTTGCCACTGTGGAGTTGTTTGACTACCTCAGTGACTTACACCAGGGAAATTGACGACAATCCCCCATCATCCTCCAGCTCTGCCTCTACCATTACGTACCACTACGTATTAGCTGGATTTAGGAGTTCATCACAGTGCTCCTTCCACCAGCCTATTACCTCCTCAGTTGAGGTCAACAGCGTCCCATCCTTACTGTACACAGCTTGGATGGTTCCCCGCTTCCCCCTCCTGAGGTGGTGAACCTCAGGTCACTCTACTTCTGATGTACTGCAAGATTTATTCAAGGAAATGTGATTATATAGCCTACATTCCATTTCACCTTGTCTTTGTATTGTATTTTCTGTATTTCATATTGCTTTCTTTTTTTACCTTCTTTGTTCTCTTTGTGTATTGAAGTTCCTTTCTTCTTGAGCTTTATTTATTTATTTATTTATTTATTATTATTATTATTATTTTTTTATCATTAAGTAAGGATGTTATGTTCCTTGGATGGAAATTAATATCTTTTTTGATATGTTTTGTAAGTACGATGTCGAATTGTTCAAAAACTGTACAACATATTTGTAAAGTTTGCAAATTAAAAAAAAATGTAATTAAAAAGTCAAGGAGCAGGCTTTTAAATGCAGAATTTAAAGCTGCTGTAAATAAAAATGTTTTTGAGAATTTGTGTACTTGGTTAAGACAACATAGAGATGCTTGTAATTTATTTTCAAAAAGATCAATAAATGCCAAACTGATGTTTAAAGATGCTCTATTTTTCATTGACTGTTAAAATGCGCTCGGAATGGGGGGGGCTAGAAAGTAATATTCAGTTGGTTGTCATATACAATTTCACCGCTAGATGGGAGAAATTCTTACACAATGTAGCTTTAAAGTTTAGAATTTTAGATGGCTGTATCATCAGGATAATTAGCACACAAATCACACTGATTAAGATTAGCATAGGACTGGACTTAGGTGCAAAGTTGAACTCAAAGGTGAGTTTTTGTGCATTGGAACATGGATTTCTTAGGACGAAGAAGCAGAAGAAGAAGAATACAGGCAAATACAACAGGGTCCACGCAGCTTCAAGGAATTTTGCCACAGGAATTGAAAACAGCCAAAATAATCCCCATTAACAAAGCTGATTTAATTTTCACAAATTACAGACCCATCTTCATTCTACCTGCCATCTCAAAGATTTTCGAAACGCTTTCCCACAACAGATTGCTTAATTACCTTGACAACAATAACACACTATGTCAACATCAGTATGGTTTTAGGAAAGCCCGCTCTACTTACATTTCTATTACTCATCTTTTAAATGAACAAAATAAAGCAAAGAACAAGAAAGAATCCACAGTAGGATTTTTTGGGGGATTTATCAAAAGCATTTGACACTGTTGTCCATCATATTCTACTATTAAAACTAAAACACTTGGGACTGGATGATCAGGCATTGTACAGTTTGTTGTATTTAAACAAACTCTTTGTGGAGTCCCAAAAGGCAGTAACGTCGAACCCAGAGGGGCCAACACATATAAAATCCGGACGCTTGATCAGGTACTTTTGTCGTTGTTATTGACGCTAAAAGTCTCCTTTAGCATCATATAACGCACTTTAACTAAACGCGCTTGGTTGGGACTATTGCTGTCCCTTTTGACACAGGTTAAGGAAAAGCTTGTGGGTTGGCTTACGTTTCTGTGACTCGCGGGAACGGGACAGTTGAGTTTAAGAAAAGGTCGTGGGTGGGCTTACGCTTCCGTGACATGCGGGAATAACGGGCCGGTTAAAGAAGAAAGCGGCTTCCGTGACACGCGGCAATAACGAGACGGTTAAAGAAGAAAGCGGCTTCCGTGACATGCGGCAATAACGAGATGGGTAAAGACACACGCGGGACACAAACCCCGGTCTCCTGGGTGAAAGTCCTGTGTTTGACCCATCCACCACCCCGACCAAACTCTCTACGCGGAATTTCCCCTTTACATACTACTCGCTAAACCCTGTGTAGATGCTGCTCTCCCCGGTACGTTCTACAATCTCTACATCTCATTTTGTATATAGTTTGTGAAAATCATTTGCACGTTGTTCATTTGCACTCAGTATATTTCTATCTCATTTTGTATATAGTTTGTGAAAACAGTTTTCATGTCATCTGTTGTTGATGTTCAATTGATAATATATTTCTCTGACAAAAAGTCACTTTTGCTTGAATGTTCTTATTATTTTTATTATATAATAACCTTTCTATATACTCTGAACTTTTTGGACACATCTACATGTTCAGTAAATAAAACATAGGAGTACACCTGTTTTTCACATTTTTCACCTAAAAACGCCTAGAATAATATAATGATAAATGGCTGTAACTTGCTTATGAAAGCTTGGATGTGGACAAAAATTCATTTGGAAGTCTAAAACATCTAATCCTACTTCCTAAAGGTATGTCTGAGTGCAAATTAAAAAAACAACACATTTCTACAGGCGTTTTTAAACAATTATGGTGAATTCATCCATTATCAGAGAAAGCAAATATGAAATTGGACATTTAAATGAGCCAGAATGAACCTAAGGTTCTCCTGAATAAAAGTGTGTATGGCACTTGATGCTGACTGCTAGAATAGATTAGAAAAACTAAATTAATACAGGAGAGTCAGGCGCCCCTAAATTTGAGTTAGGTCTTTAAAGGACAATTCCGGCGCAAAACGAACCTAGGGGTTATTAACAGATGTGTACTCGATTAGCATGAAAACATGTCCTAAAGAGCAACAGAGTGGGTACACATCTGTTAATAACCCCTAGGTTCGTTTGGCGCTGGAATTGTCCTTTAAGGGTTAATAGGATATGTATCGACCTATCCACTTGGCACTCCATCCCAGCTTTCCCCTAACTCTGTGTGCCAAGGGATCTAAGTGACATTAGCACAGAGGTTAACACATCATACATGCTTTTCAGTGTCTGCTTCTTTAAAAAACTTGGAAAAAATTGGCAGAATACCAATTCCTTTGTTCCCCACTGATCAATTCCATCACTTAGCATGGGTGGGTGGTCGCAGCCTTGCCGCTCTGGGTGGGTGGGGGCATCCTGGGCCTGGGGTTCACGGCTTCATGCTTTTCCATGGGTAGTGAACCTACAGTAGTCAGTGTTTTATGTTCGCTGCAAAGACTAAATAAATCACCCGATTAATGCAATGTTATCTTGACGTATACTGGCCATTTTTCACTGCAGAGTTGCCAGAAAGCTGCTTCCAGCCAGGCTAAAGCTAATATAGTTAGCCCAAAGAAACAAGGGGTGTGTCCCAACTAACGTTACGGTTTGGAGCCGCAAAGCTGGAAATGTAACACTAATCTACAACAGACGTCTGTGTCTGATATAACTTAATTTACACTGATTTAAGTGTTCTTGGATACACAGTTTGTTGTTAATGCGTGACATGTAGACTCTGCATGCACAGCGAACCACCAATGGCAATCAATGTTGATCAATTTATCAAACAAACAAAGCAGGCCCCCTAGTTGACCACAACCTGAAATTTAGAGGAAGCAACATGCATGCATTATTAATATAATTAATTATATGAATACAATCATGTCATGTGAGTCAACCAGTGTATTTAACTACCTAATTCCTCCCTCGGAGTAGTCACAGCACGTACTTGCTTTGGTGTTTGTAAAACATTAAGTTCAACAAAGAATGGTTTAAATAAGAAAAGTTCCTTTTTCATTTTTATTTTCTTTGTACATGCACTCCCCTACAAAATTACTAGAGTAGTTGAGAATTATTTATTATTTCCAAATAGAGCTATTTATGTCACCTTGTAAAAATTTGTCTTTTTTCATATCGCAATATATATCGCAGGGAAAAAAAATATCGCAATGTCAATTTTTTCCAACATCGTGCAGCCCTAGTCTCTGGGTCTGGGGTGGGTCTACAGACGGCAGAGCGGCTCCCCTGGCCCTGCCCTTAGGTTGGGCAGCATGGTCATTGGCTCCGGCCTGTGACTCTTACCACTTCTCCCCTCCGTTTGAATTATCAGATACACCCTTAGGGTTCTGCAGGGGTGAGCATGCTGGGTGGCGAGCATGCTGGGGGGCGAGCATGCTGGGGGGCGTTTTGGTGGGCGTGGCAACTTCATTGCGACCTCTCCCTCCTCCACTCCACTGGTTGCCCCTCAATTTTAATCACACATTAGACATTCAGGACTTAAAAGGTAGGAGGGGCCCATCCGGAGGGCCTGTGCCGCAACTGCCACCCAATTTTAATTGCATCTTATTTTCACATCAACTCACTACACAAACCATTAGATGCATCTAACATAGCATAACACAAATACAAATGTAAACAGGCATGCGGGGGGGTGATGGTCGGGGGGCTTTCCTTGGCCCCGTCTCCTGCCCCTGGAGCGCTGACATGTCGGTGATTCCACGCATGTGGCCTTGAGTCCTTCGCGATCTGAAGGGGCTGCAGGGTGGCCTGGCTGTTTGGGTTCTTGCCTTCTTACCTGGGGTCGGTGCTGCGCTGTCGCAGCGTCCTACTTTCACTAACAACTACATTCCGGGACATGCTTAAACATACACACGCTCACGCACGCACACACTATATGTAGGTTGTCCATGGTTGTCATTGTAGTTGCCTTGTTCTTTGTGCTTTATTTTATTTATGTATTTTTTTTATATACATTTTTTATTATACATAGATGTATGTTTGTTTATTATATTTTTTCCTTCAATTTTTCTTTCTTTTCTTTGTTTTCACTGCTGTTTATTGTTATTGTTAGGCTGGTTGTCTCCTGTTGTCCTCCCGTTGTCTTGTAGGTGCTCCCTCCCTTTGCTTTATCTTTTTGTGCGATGTTTGTGCCTTCACAGCTACATGAACTTATGTCAAATAGTGGTTTTAACTCTGTGAATGTTACTCCTGCTCGCACTGAGGGTAATACTTTGAATAGACGAAGGAATCCCTGGGGTGGGGCAAGGAGCTCAGTTGGCTAGTTTAACAGGACAGAGTGCCAGAGCCTCCCCTGTTCAGTCTTCAATAGGTGACCGTAGTCGGTCTGGCAGCACGGGTCAAAACTCTACTACTAGGTAGTGAACCACTAAATCAGTTGCAATGTATTACAGATTTGATCAAGCAACTAGGCAGTGAGATAGGGATCTTTTTCACAAGCAGGCCAGTCCAGTGCTAATGTCAGTTCAAACACTCCCCCTAACCTCTATTATCCACCGGGCGCATCTGTGCTGCAAGCCGGAGGCGCCACGGCCCCCGCGAGCAATCGTGGCCGTTCAAGTTAATACTTGATATTCCACCACCCGCGTCATGGCGCATCCTAGAAGCGTGCGTGAAGTGGTTTTCCGCTCCACTAAAGATATGTGAGCCACGGGGCGTTCGGACAGCTGGGCAGAAAGTGAAACAGAAAGAGCATCCAGTCAATTTACCAAAATACATCCCCCAACATCATATACGTCTCCTCTACAACACAATGGATGACGGGAGATTCATGTTGGAGGTGAAAAACATAATAGACACCATAGATCCTCCTTGCCAGAAAAGAGAAGTCATGGAGTTTAATTACAGGAGTGCTTGGAGTGGAAGGTAGATACTAGCTTAATAAACACTTGTTTGTTTTTTCAAGTACTTGTAGAGACAATAAACTATGCTCCACTTCTGAGATGCTCCCGGTGTGGTATGGCGTTTGTCAGAGGACGGAACAAAACCACGGCGCAGCTGGAATGCAGCACAGTTGCGCCCAGTGGAAATATTGGGTAATACAGATCAAAGCATTGCTGGTCAAAAATGAACCTAATCCTCAAGTCTGACATTTAAGAGCCACCTCACTTCAGAGGTGTTGAGAAGGGCATTATCCGAAAATCCAACAGTGAATGGACCTCTCCGCTGGTTTTGGTTTGGGAAAAACTTTGAATATGTTCTAATTTCAGATGGTTAAATCAGAGAACAGTGAATGTTGCATAC
This sequence comes from Sander lucioperca, assembly GCF_008315115.2. Classification (NCBI taxonomy): domain Eukaryota; kingdom Metazoa; phylum Chordata; class Actinopteri; order Perciformes; family Percidae; genus Sander; species Sander lucioperca. The sequence goes on along the minus strand of NC_050174.1, from coordinate 28,564,029 downwards.
CCATTACCGCGCCAAGCTGAGACTCTCACTTCGTTGGGTGGGAACTGCTTTTTCAGCACATCAGGATCCTACAACATCCTACAACATCCCAATACATGAAGATGACATCAAATATACAGCATGCTCGTCCCCTGCTGGGCTGTATGAATATAACCGAATGGCTCAGGTGCTATACAACAGCCCAGCAACATTTGCCAGAGCATCAATCTTTGGAGATCAGAATGATCTCTCTCTTCTCTACTACTTGGATGATCTCCTTGTATTTGGAAAAAAAAGCAGGAGGCACTAGATTGCCTGGAGATGGTCTCCTCCCGCCTCAGGGAGCATAACCTAAAGTTGACACAAAAAAGTGATATTTTCTCAGAGAGTTAGTCAAGTTTCTGTGACACATTTTAACTACAACAGGCATGCAACTGACCCAGCAAATGTTTCTGCAATCAACCAGCTAACAACAGTTAGCTGGTTGATTCCTTGAAAACCTTCACCAACCAAGATAAGATCCTTTCTTGGCATGGCCAACTACTTCTCACATTTCATTGAGGGGCTGTCATGCATGGCAAAACCATGCATGTTCGTGCTGACTACAAGACAGAAAACCAAAAAGAAAAATGGAAAGCCATTTGCCAGCAAACCAGGATGTCTAAAGCCTGAAGACTGGACCACTGACTGTGAAAAGTGTAGTTACTCAGACTACTTTTCTGGCCCACCCAGGCTTCAAGAAACAATTTGTTCTTTTTACAGAAGCTTCAATGGATGGCTTGAGGGCAGTCCTTTGTCAAGTACCTATTGGTGAAAATAGACCAGACCTGTAGCCTTGGCAAATAAGACATTGTCCAAGTCATAGTCACAGCTCATAAATTAGAGTTCTTTGCTCTCAAGTGGGCTGTATGTGATACATTTGCACATTGGCTAAAAGGTAACCAGTTTACAGTCCTGACTGATAACAACTCCCTGACACATTTCATGACCAAGCCTAAACTAGATGCCTGTTAACAACGATGGGTGTCAAAGCTTGCGCCCTTTGACTTTGACTTAAGAACTTCCTATTTCCGCCAATAGTAAATGTTTGTTTTTATATGTATTGTATGTCTTATGAGAGTATATGTCTCATATTATGATTTACTCATGAAAGTGGCCACTTTTGCATTTTTCTCATACAACATAATTATAAGCAAACATTATGTATGTTGTTTATAAGGAAAGTGCATGGCAAATTATGTTTTCCGCATATGTTCCATATAACTTTTGTGGTTTTTAATTATATATTAAAACATGTCTTAGTTATAAAGACATATTCTTTTTATATGTAAATACATATAATTTTATGTTTTTTTGTGTGTAAAGTATATCTAATTTAAACAGAAACTATGCTTTCTTTATATCTTTTTATAAGATTATTATATGTCAGCCAGTTAAAATTACCATATTGGTATAAAAATCATATACTTCTTATATAGAAATATATACCATTCTATATAGGTTTTTTGTATGTGAAGTGTATTTTGTCATGGTAAACTATGCTTTCATTATGTTTTTTAATAAAATTCTTATATGTCAGCCAATGAAAATTACCATAGCAGTATGAAAAATATGTACTTTTTATGTATAAAATTATACCAACTCATATAATATCCAATAGTCAAAAAACATATGAATCACATATTATAATAACATGACTTAATTTGTCCCTACTGATACTATCTGAAATGTGATCAAATTTGAGTTAAAACTGGCAAGGCATGGTTTGGTCAGTGCCCAGAACAACTCATTTCTACCACACACTGATATAATCTGTATAGATCTGTAATATTGAAAAGAAAAGCTGTTACACAAACTTTTCAATAGTCTTTATTGACAGTGACACACTGGGATTACAGTGCCAACAGCTGTAAACCCTAATCTTAAAGAAGATTGTGTTTTTAAAGATAAAGTTTGAATGAATTAGTGACAAGATAGGAATATCTTTCACAATTTGACATTTTCACAGACGTGTCATGCCTCAATTCATACATGAAGAGCACATGCTTACACAATTGCTATTGTAATATGGGAACTATATCACCAACAAACAAGTGTACACATCTGACTAATTTGCCCCTTTACATTCAAAGAAACGAGGAACCGTGTGTAAGTGCAAGCTCTGAGCATATGCCTATATATGCCTATATTTTGAGTAAACTCGATTAGAAAATTGCTAAATACACAAAATGTCAACCAAAATGAGTAGAATGTAAACTTAAAATGCCTTTATGGCTTACTTACATCACAGTTTTGTTCAGTACTTTCCGTGGGATACTGTCCAGGAAGAAACCTCAGAGCAAACAAAACAGTTTAATGGGGAGCTGCAGCAACGTTTTTACTTTTTGACCGGAGCTCGGTAATCTTGGCATTGATCATGCTTCCAATGCTGGAGAGCTGGGTCCCTGGCCACCTCTCAAGAGTTTGCACCTAAAGATGACAAAAAAACAACAATGCAAAAAATGTGTACAGTAGGCTGAAATCAGGAAATACACAAAAGTGGAGACTACTGGCAAAACACCTATTGAAAAGCTGAAAACCTACTGTAAATGGCATTTAATTTATTTTTGTCCAGTGGTAGACGAGCCTCTCCTCCGCCTAGTTTGTTCCCCTGAAGATTGCTTACCAGCAGTACTTCCTCTGGGAAGGCTGTGGTGAGCAGATGCCTCACAAATACTGTGGCAGAATTTGCATTGAGGGCATAGGCCCATGCCAGTTTCTCAACCATGACTCCAGGTCCCAGGATTGATCTCCACCTGTTCAGACAAGGACATAAGGTGACCATTTAAAGGTACAATATGTAACTTTTCTGCTATAAAACGACCATACCTACGTTATATATTTTTTTGAGTTGTGTAGTTACACTCCCAAATGTTTCCACCAAATGGCAAACCCAGAGAAATCTGTTATTTTATTTTCAGACACATCACGTTTCATTTAGTCGCCCATCAGTGGCCATCTAGCTACTCGTAACTTCCGTCAAAACACGGGCATCCAGATGCTACGTTCGAGAGTAATTGTAAATCATACAATGTCACAGAAAAAAATACGGGTAACACTGCTTTTTCTGCCAAAAGGCATCATTTTGTGATTAATTACATGCCACTTTGCAACACAGTAATACAGCAGAAACCTTATTTATTGATACATATCAATATTAATCCAGTTTAATGTTATTACATTGTATGTGCTGGTTGACAAGTAGCTAACGTTAATACTAGCTAATGCTTGGTGGATAACATTATAGGGTTACAACATCGTTCAATACGCTCATAAAGTTATTAGTAGTATGACTGTTTTGATCATGGATAAAAGCAGCACTGCACTAACCCACGAATAAGTTCACTAGTAACGTTAACGTTAGCTGTATAGATAGACGATTAATCTAATGCTAATTTAGCCAGCTAGCACACCCCGCTCTGCCTGCCTCACTCCCCCGGCACAAAGAGACTTCATTCGGGATGATAGCTGACAACACAGCCGGGACATGTAGCAATAGCTAGTTACCGTTAGCCCCAGCCGGTGCTTACGACGCTAACGGCAGTTTAATGAAGCATCGGGAAACAGAGAATAGCAGACCCAGGCATCCTAGTCCCAACATTGGCCATCCATAATGTTAGCTACCGGTGTTTGTACCGAAAATCTCCTCCATGCCGAATTTCTCCCCCCTTCGCGTTTAGCTGTCTTTACAGTTAGCTAGCTAAATTAACCCGACAAAAGGTGGGTTGAGCACCAAAACGAATAGTTAAGATACAGAAAAGTGAAGGGGGAGATCGGGCAGCTGAGAGATGTTCTCCTGCTGCTGACAACAGCAATCGAACATGCTCGCTGTCCTGGAGAATCCCCCTGGCTAATCATTAGCCAGCAGCTAAAACCTGCTAATGTTAGCCGTGGCTCACTAGCTAACTGGTCAGCTAGCTAGCTACCAAAACAGATTGAATCAAGAAAAACGTAATTATGTTGGGGAAACTGCAGCTATTTTATTAGCATGACATGAATAAACGTTACTAAACGTAACGTGAACAAACTTGAATGGCTAAACTCGTCCCTGAACAGATGCATTCTAATCAACGATAGTGTCTAGCAATAAAAACGCAACTTCCCAACGTCATCAAACGTCTGTGTTTACAATCCATTGTTTTGGTTGAGAGCCCCTAGCGGCAGAAAGTTACATATTGTATGTTTAAAGTTAGAATATGTATGATTTATTCAGACATAAAAGCTAATTACATCAGCTATACTCATTAAAAGCAAGTCTGAAAAGCAGTAGATCTATTTTATGTGCTGTAATTATTTATACAATTACCTTAGAAGACTGAGAGACAGTCGGTGATGGAGATGCAGACATTGAACTGGACAGCGTAGATCTGGGGAGGGACAGCGAAGTGGCAGATCAAGAACTGGACCTGGACTGCGGAGAACCTGGAAGGGCCGGTGATGGTGTATTAAGCTCCACCCTGGATCTCTTAGGAGGTGCAGCCAAATCAATTATATTCCTCAAGCTCTGTAGGAGTCCTGGCACATCTAGACACAGTACATCAAAAACAAATAATTAGTTATTATCACTCTTCTTTAGGACAAAGTAGCCTACAATTCAGTCAAAACAGCCTACAGTCATTTAGAAAAAAAAGTGTCTGACTGATATGAATCAATGATACCTTGAAGAGCCATATCCTTCAATTTAGCATTCTCTGCTTTCAGGTCCTTGATCTCCTGCTTTAATTCCACCACAGTCTTAATCAGATTGTTATGATTATCTGAAGAAGGTTTGATTGATTGATTGACCATATTGCTTAAGGAACTCTTCTGCGGGGTCTCTCCTTATGGGAGCCTTTGACTTCTGGGTGTCAAGAGAAAGGAAAGTACAATCATTGAGATAGAAAACCAAAAGAAAAACACAGCTATTGCTGGAGTTGAGCAGCCATGCTGTACAAGAGAATCAATATCAAGAACCTATAAGCCTTACAGATTTTTTTCTAGCTAGATAGTAATGCATATTACACAGTAGTGCCTAACCCTTACACATTCTATGTGCATGGTACCACTAGAAAAATATGGTCATTGCATAGGAGCTTAAAGTAAATTGACGTCACCTTAACTTGCATGAGTCTCATCATCGGTTGAGCCATCCGAATCGTCCCCATATTTTTGGGGGGGCACTGACGCCCTCTGTCAGCTCTACAGGTTCTTCTTCCTTCAGCAGTGAGTTCAGTTTACGGATTGTGTCAAAATGAGTAGCTAGAGAACAAAAGAAAAATACATAAACCAGAGTTACACTCAAACAGCTGATTACTCCAGATCACTCCTTCGTAACATTAAGACTAAATATATATATACTTAAAGTTGGTGATGTGTGCTCGTAAATACTCTTTATGCATTGCTCACATACGTAAGGGTTTAAATGCATAAGCTATACATGACACCTGACATAAACATACATAACCATTCAAAGGTTTGTTCCATCAATGTTAAGTGTCAAAGTGTTACTTTCAGAGGCTGACAAATGTCACTTGACAAACTAAGCACCAAAACGACCTAGCACTTGTGTTTGATAGAGTACAATGGGTATGACTAAGGGATTAAGGATGTCTTAACGGTGCTTATGCATTAACTTTGAGTCAAGTTAACTTGTGTAGATGGGTACATGGTTCTGAAACAACACCGTTTCACTCCCAGCTAACAATTTTCCAGCATTTGTAGTGCAATATACAGGACGAAATTGTGACAAAACTGTTAAAACAAAAGTATGAGCTCTGTTTATAAGAGTTACATTTTAAATCAAGAGTTGACTTGTTTAAATGGGACTCATCTTACTACTTTAAAAGTTTTATTGCCTTGAACACATTCCACAAAGAACATTACAAACTATGGACACTAACACATTTTTTAAAGTAAATTAAAGAGGGGAATCGGCACTTGAAGCCATAGTAACGTTAACTCACCACTAACAAAAATGACATCTCTGTAGTGAGGACACCCTCCTCGTTGTTTCCTCCCATGGTGCCATTCAATAACGGCTGAGTAGGTGGAAATGGGATTCCCATCCTGGTCCATCTTGGAATCATAATTCCCCCTTACGGCATCAGTTTTTATGTCGCTGAGATTCCCAAAATCCTCCCCTTCACTCCACCGCACCACAGCAAACTTCCACTCCAAGTGTTCTGAAGTGATCAAATAAATAAAATCGCTGCTTGGCTTGGCATTCAATAAATGACTGGAAGACAGAAAACGTTAACAGCTAACTAACCTTAAACATCGGTTTTCTGACAAAACCCACTTCTACTATACATGGTATCTGCAGGTTTAGCTAGGCATATATAAGACTAACGATACCCACTTTGGATAACTAATGATAGCTAGCTAGCTAAAAGTGACCGTTAGCTAAATTAGCTCATGATAACTAGCTAAATGAACACTAAGTATAATGTTAAACAAGTTAACTTAACTTTAGCCAGACAGAAAATCAATTGTTACATTTAAATACATGTCAAATGTAAGCTAAAACATTTAAATGCATAAGTTAATTTACTTAACGTAATGCTACCTCTAGCTTCGCCAGACTGCATCGTAGCAGAATCCGTTGGCTGTTCATCTTGATTCAAATCCAAATATGACTTTGTTTCAACCTTCAATTTTTTCCCCCTTGATGTCCCATTCCGGGCTCCGTACAATCCTGAGTGAAGGTAGCTTGCTAATGTTTCCGGTAACTTTCGAGCGGTAAAATTGTCAGGTCACAAGATGGTTCACAGCCAAGGGCATTAGCTATCTTCCCCAGCTACCTTACTAAGGAACTGTTCGTTATTTAATTAAGGGGCCACCGGAGGAGTTTTGTGGCCTCTAAAAAGATTGGTTGAGGGAAAATGTCCCTATACGTACTTTGACGTACATCTGTTTCCTAACGCAGCTTACAATTAACATTACAGTGATTCGTTCCCAGTTAAAGTTACTGTTCCCTGATTCTTTAGAAAAATCAACAGAACGTTGACTGACATCGAAAAAAACAATGCGCAACAACAAGTGTAGCCCAGTTCTTGTCCTCTGTCTTATCAGCTAAAGGTATACATTGTAACAGTTATGATACTGTAACTAACTATTTTGCAGCTCATATCCATTTGTGAATGCTCATGTGTGGCAGATGCTTGCTGCAGATAAGAGAGTCTATTCCTTTTTTCTGTGATGCAATTTTTTGTGTGGACAAGGCTTCTAAAATATAACAAATTTGCATTGCGTTATAGGTGTGAATACTTTTGATGCCTCAAATTCATATGCAATTGTTTTGCATTTTCGTGTTGTTTATCCATAATGTGAAAAAATGAAATGTCCGCAACACTGCTTTAAACTCCCATATTTAATATAAAGGCAACGTTTCGACCCTACTGGGTCTTCTTCAGGGTCTTCTAGGGTCGAAACGTTGCCTTTATATTAAATATGGGAGTTTAAAGCAGTGTTGCGGACATTACATTTTTTCACTTTAGTATTTTTCATTTGTCCTGCACCTGCCAGAAGGTGGGATGTGCACACAATTACTTTTATGAATGTTTACCCATAATGTACCTGGTGTATAAAGACTTAAGGTAAAGGCCAATGTAACATCATGTTGAAACGATAAGTACAGCATTTACAGCAACCACTGTTATAGTTAAATAGCCATTAGCCTAGTAAGTCCCTCTCAACCGCTCACACTAAAGTTACAATATTGTAATAACTATTATCACTCTGTCTCTGTCTCTACCCCATATCTCCCCCTCTTTCTCTTATTTTTTAATAAGTAATGGACTTGTGTTCTCCAGGAAAGTGATGAAGATTCTAGCCAAAGAGACGAGCAGAGAGCAGAACCTTTGACATTAGCACAGGTGAGACAAAACTACAGTAGTATCTCTCTCTCTCTCTCTCTCTCTCTCTCTCTCTCTCTCTCTCTCGCTCTCTCTCTTGCTCTCTCAATTCAATTAAATATGCTTTATTGGCATGACGTTTTAGTTCAAACATGTTTTTAGCATATATCTAAAAAACTAAAAATACTAATAATAACACTTGTGTTAATAGCACAGTCATTAATATAAACAACTACAATGATTTATTTTCTATATTAGTCTGAGTCTCCACTGGTTGTTCTCAGTTCATGGCATGAGGAGATGCATTTTGCTGCAATGAATTGGCATTTCTCCCAGTAAGTAGGAGACTTTCTGTGTGTCTGATTTAGATTGGAGTTCAAGATATATCTGGGAAATGATTTTCTCATAAAGTTTTGTATTTAGGACATGAGGTGAGAAAGTGTAGCTCTGTCTCTACCTGTCCTCTGTCAAACTCGGGGCAGTCTCTTCTCTCTCTCTCTCTCTCTCTCTCTCTCTCTCTTTCTCTCTCTCTCTTGCTCTATCTCTCTAAGGGTTTGTTGATTTGTTTCCTTTTCAGGAAAGTGATGAAGATCCTAGCCAAAGAGAAGAGCAGAGAGCAGAACCTTTCACATTAGCACAGGTGAGACAAAACTACGATAGTATCTCTCTCTCTCGTGAGAGAAGCTGACTCGGCGTCATGCGATCAAACTCAACCCAGTTGTACAATGTTCTGTGGAGGAGGCAGGTTTAGCAGTGGGAGAGGTGGACTTCGGTAAAGTTAGACAGAAATTGGCAGATTCGCAAGATTCGCGTGTTTGCGGTTCAATAGCTCTTAAAAGAAATGTGTTACTTACACAATAGGCAGCTCTATCTAACCGTAGTAAGGTAGACAACAAGCTACAACCCGTTTTTTATCCGAAATAACCGTCTACATATGTGGATAAATACAATGCGTCCCTGTGAGCGTTCTGCTTTCAGCCGAGCGTCTAGGGATTGTCTACAAAGTGCAAAACCGAAAGTGGATACAAAGAAAAAAATTCAACAGCTTCACTGTTATTGAGCTTAGTGCTTCCAAATTTACTCCACACATCTAGGGCCCCCCTCTGAACATACTACACACGCCACTTTTTGAAAACCTGGCTGAGCCTATTTTTAATTCATTTTTATTGTTAAAAAAATCAATACCGTCAATGCTATTGAGTCTAGCTCTTCCAAAATCTCTACACACATCTAGGGCCTCCCTATCAACATACTACACCCGCCACTTTTTGAAAATCTGGCTCAGCCTATTTTTAATGAATTTTTATTGTTAAAAAATTCAATACCGTCATTGTTATTGAGCCTAGTGCTTCCAAATTTACTCCACACATCTATGGCCTCCCTCTGAACATACTACACCCGCTAATTTTTGAAAATCTGGCTCAGCCTATTTTTTATGAATTGTTATTGTGAAAAAAATTAATACCGTCAATGTTATTGAGTCTAGCTCTTCCAGAATCACTCCACACATCTAGGGCCTCCCAATCAACATACTACACCCACACATTTTTGGATAGCTGGCTCAGCCTATTTATAATATATTTATATTGGAAAAAAAATCAATAGCTTCACTGTTATTGATTCTAGTGCTTCCCAAATCACTCCACACATACAAAGCCCCCTGCTGGTTGTACTACAGCACTTAATTTTTAAAAATAGGCACATCATTTTGGGGAATATTTTGGCGAAAAACCTTTAATATACAGTATGTGTGGATTCAGTGTGGAACCAAGGGGATAAGCTTCGCTTCAGAGCTCGAACCTCCTATGGCGCCATTTTGATGCTACAAAGCAATCACCCGACGTTAGCATTCCATTGACTGCCATTCATTTTGACGTCACTTTGACAGCGAATAACTTTACATCTGAAGCGTTTAAAGACTTTATTTGTCCATTGTTTATTTCTAAAGAAACACGACAATGTATAAAAGGCTCAATTACCTTGTACCTCACGTTATGGCTCCGTAGCAGACGTTTTTGTAAAAATAATTAATAATTAAGTAATTGTACACAAACTGCATATAAGGGAACAGTAACCCCACCCAGAAAAGTAAACATAGCTAGACAATTTGTATTTAATGTGTTTTTCCATTATTCGCATTATTAATACAGATCTGACATTATTTTCTGTGTGAAAATTAACATTGTGGATGTGTTCATTATGAATGAATGTCATATTGATTTTATTTTGTTCTAATAATAATAATGTATACTTTATTATTATAATGTATAATTTATTAATCCCGTAAGGGGAAATTCCAAAGTTCTCACTCTGTTGTTATTACACACGGGTCTGACTTACACACACACACGCTCAGTACCTATACATGCACAAATTGAGAGATGAGTGAGGGGGATGCCCATGGAAAGGCGCCCCGAGCAGTTTGGGGTTTGGTGCCTTGCTCAAAGGCACTTTGGCAGTGCCCAGGACTTGAACCAGCAACCCTCCGTTTCCTAACCCAACTCCATACAGACTAAGCTACTGCCATTCTGCCACCGTTTTTGTTTATATGTACTGTATATATTTGTAAGTATTGTGAGTTTTTGTTGTAGTACAACTACCTTCTCTGGAGTATTTTGTCAGACATTTTTCTATGTAATTATAACATTTCTTGAGATAATACCAAACAATTATTTTAGTTAGTATTTTTTAAAAGTAATCATCATAGTTCAACTATTAGGTGAGCAGTTATAGTGAGGTAAGTATGGAAACACTTCTCTTTGTAATAATTAAAGTATTACATGTTTTTAGCAATCCTTAAAATTATGCATATGATTATTTTTGAAAACTACATGTTGTAGTACAATCAGCAGGGGTTATATGTGTGTAGAAGTTTTGGAGACATGACTCTTTGTTTATATAACATATATTAAATGTAAAAAATATTCCCCAAAATGATGCATATATGCCTATTTTTAAAAAGCAAGTGCTGTAGTACAACCAGCAGGGGGCTTTGTATGTGTGGAGTGATTTGGGAAACACTAGAAATAATAACAGTGAAGCTATTGAATTTTTTTCCAATATAAATATATTATAAATAGGCTGAGCCAGCTATCCAAAAATGTGTCAGTGTAGTATGTTGATAGGGAGGCCCTAGATGTGTGGAGTGATTTTGGAAGAGCTAGACTCAATAGCATTGACGGTATTGAACTTTTTAACAATAAAAATGAATTAAAAATAGGCTGAGCCAGGTTTTCAAAAACTGGCGGGTGTAGTATGTTCAGAGGGGGGGCCTAGATGTGTGGAGTAAATTTGGAAGCACTACGCTCAATAACAGTGAAGCTGTTGAATTTTTTTCTTTGCATCCACTTTCGGTTTTGCACTTTGTAGACGGTCCCTAGAGGCTCGGCTGAAAGCAGAACGCTCACAGGGTTGCATTGTATTTATCCACATATGTAGACGGTTATTTCGGATAACAACCGGGTTGTAGCTTGTTGTCTACCTTACTACGGTTAGATAGAGCTGCCTATTGTGTAAGTAACACGTTTCTTTTAAGATCTATTGAACCGCAAACACGCGAATCTTGCGAATCTGGTGGTTGGGTTCTGCAGCATTAAGTCTGCTTCCCGTATGAACCGAGCGATCGTTATCTTCCTGGACAGTTCCGCTAAAGTAAGCGAGGTGGTGGAGAACGGTGTAGTGATCCAAGAAACTTCCACTCCCGTTCTCCCGCTGGTTAGTCCGGCCATAAGGGTAACGATCTCAAATGCTCCTCCGCTCATTAAAAATGAAATGTTGGCAAAAGAGTTGTCCCGCTACGGAAAAAATGATGTCTTTGGGCTGCAAATCCCCACAGCTGAAGCACGTCGTAGTTAAATAACTGGATTCTCTTAAGTGTGTTTTTCAAATGTTCTAATTAAAAATTTGTGCAATTGAGAAATATAATTTTCTCTTTCACTTATGTTGTTATAATAATACATATATAAATGTGCCAAAGATATATACAATCAGATATATGAAAAAAATGTAACAAGAGCAGAGATCAACAATAATATAAAATATTAAGAATAATATGCAAATAAAATATAGAATAAATATTCTAAATAGCACAAATCCTTCATCACACAAATTTAAAAACACACTAAAGATAATCTAATATTACACTACAGCACTAAGAACAGAAAACACAAACTAAAACTAAAACCTGACCTTTCTGGCCTTCCTTGATGCAAAATCATCAATGATGTTATCGAATGAAATCTGCTCCCCTATTGAATGATTGATACTGACGGAAAGGCCAGTGAGCCGTTCCTGGGACATGGTTGACCTCAGGTATGACTCGATCAACATCCTCTCTGCTTGAGCCACAGTGACTGGCAGAATAAGTGCAATCCTCAGAGCAGTCCAAAAGTTGGGGTAGATCTCCGATAGATCCTTATCATCCCCCGTTCCCCCCCTTGTCCGGACCGTTCCATTTGGGAGACCAAGCAACATAGGTGCCGATTTGTTTTCCTCCGTGGGTGCTCATGGGCGCACGCCCTTTAAAAAAAAAAGTAGTCAAAAAATGTTTGCATTTCAGACGGCCGACACAAACACACACGCCTATCAACTTGATAATAAAGCCGTAAAGTAGGCTATCTTTCAACTCAGGATAGGTTTGGAGATGAAAGGTTTAACTGACACATAACCGCGATCAGCTTCATGGGTGCTCAGTAGTATTAGCGGAGCACCAACGGTATCGCCGCCTATGCACAGCAACCCGTTCGACCCAGAGGTGAACTGTCCCCCGCTCCCCCCTCCCCTGTCCCCTTCTCACACAGCTTCTCAGTGTGCAGTGTGCACACGGCACCTTCTCAGCAAGCACAGGCGGCAATTTGCCAATTCCCCACACGGTGAAATGATAGATAATACAGTAGAAAACCGCTTGAGGATTTTTTGCTGTGTATGCTGTGCCGCCCCCCATGTGTCATGAAAAAATGCTGCCCGATTTGGCCGTGCCAAAAGCCGCCACTGACATCGTGTGTCACCAGAGACAGGCGTACATGATTCTCAAAGACACAACCTGTCCTTTTCTTTTAAGGTGGAGAAAGGTGGTGGTGGTTACTTATATGGTTTTTGCCTCATCGGAGACAATGAAATGTTTTGGATGTGGAGTGGAGGCGCATGTGATCTGCCCGGTGAGGGGGGCGGAGTGTGTGAACACAGTAAAGGTGAATGAAAATGTGTCAATGTGTGTAGATCTGCTGGAAGATGAGGATATGTCTGATGATGATGTACTCTTGGATTCTGTGCCAAAAGAAAACTCAAAAGCCAAGAAAACAAGTAAATTACAAAACACTCCACCAGAGTCAGAAAGTGACTTTAGTATGACTCAGGAGGAACAGCTGATAACTAATCAGACTCCTTATCTGCCAGCAGATATAAAAACTAGGGCTGTCAAAATAACGCGTTAAAAAAAATAACGCAGATTAATCTATTCCATATTGACGTTTGACCCGGAGCCATTCTAGCTACCATTCAACTGTAAAATGAAGGAGGGAGACGAGAATGTGCTGCCTGGATCATTAATTGGAACATTTACTTGTAAAAATCTTCTTCCTGCCAACCCTGGCTACCGAAATCTGGTGCCACTGATATGTCTGCGCTTCTCTCTGATGCTCTGAAACAGACGTTACAGGAAATAGAAATACCGCTGCACGTGACGCTAGTTAACACTATACTCGACAGCAGCTAATGTTAGCCTACCGCTAGCTAGTAGCTGGATTAAAAACGGTTAAAATGCTGACAGCTAACGCTAAACGGTGTAAAGTTTGACTGTGTTTTACTGTAGAGGATTCCACACCGGTATGTAACAATCTGCAGCTGCCGTCGGAGAAACAACACAGACGGTGCGTTCAATGAAACTGGTAAACTACAGCCTTGTGGTGCATTTGAAGTTATTGTAAATGTCCTTTTCCCATCTGGTGGTTGTTTTTGTCGTTCAACAGCAATTTACTAGTGAAATAAGTTATTGTTATACATTATTATTAAATCATTTAATTTTGACCATATGGCCTTAGCAATAAACAAGCCGTTCTTTAATGTCACCGACTGTTGTTTAGTACCCCACTTCCCTGATCTCAGGCTGTTCATACAGTCAGCTCGGCTTCTTACCAGAAAGTCTGGTGAAGAAGTGCTCACAGAGCAGGAAATCTACTGTCTGAAGAAACTTATAAAGTAAAAGCCCAACTCATCACAGAAGACGATGAATGTTAAACATATGGTCTTGTGCTTTCTCTTTTTACTGTCATGTTTATATTGCTGGGTTTTTTCTCTCTCCATCTATGTGTGATTTTAACATAGGGATTTTAAACCTGAACGGAGCCAGAGCTGATTTTTAAAGAGCTGGGGTCTCATTTATAAAGGTGGCGTACGCACAAAACGGGGCTGAAAATGTGCGTACGCCACTTCCCACGCAAAGGTTGTGATTTATAAAAAACAAACTTGACGGGAGAATGTGCGGTCCTCCACGCAAACTCTGACCCATGCGTTTGCACATTTTGGTAAAAATAGGAATTGGCGACGCAGATGGTGAGGTGGTGAACTGAAGTCAGACTGCAGAAAGTAAATGGGAATAACGATTACTCGTAATATTTTCAAGTATTGATGCCTCACGCACATCTTTTCACTCCATATCATCCACGTTACCATGAAGATTAAATCCAGCAGTGTTATTTGCACTTGTACTGAGTGATAATTGTTCCATAAACACCTCCAACTCAAATCTTAAATAAAAATTTGTTCTTAATATTTAATCGCCGCTGTCTCGCCGTCACATTGTCCGCTACGGAGCGCAGGAGGAGATCGTCCGACTGCATGGATTACAGGATAGCATCAAATACCCTAGCATTAGATAACGGCAGATTACAGTGTAACTAAATATCTGTCTTTAAAACTGTGCATATATCATCAAATGTCAAAGTCTGAAAATACAGCCGTTAAACCCTTGTGCAATCGTTACCCTTAAAGTCCTCGTTGTCAATAATCACTTTAATACTATTTGACAAAACCTGCATGAAGAAAAGTGTGTTTGCCTATTACACTTTCTTTCGCCTTCAAATTGTATCTCGGGGCGGGAGATACCACTAGTTGATGCTGTGTTGGCAAGGTGTTAACAATCACAAATTGTTGTAAACATATAAATACTGCGGTGAACCCGTGCGTAATGCTTCATGATGGCACTGCTGGCCCTGCAGGAGAACCACGCTAATGGAAGAATCAGGAGAAAAAGAGACTTCAGGGACCATGACGATGACTGGCTAATATGCCGATTTAGATTCCCTAAAGCTGTGCTCTTGGATCTATGTACTGAATTGGGTCAAGTAGAGAGGGCACCGTGCCGGAACCATGCCATCCCGGTCCAAATACAGGTACTCGCCACTCTGGGGGAAACCGGCTGTTTCCAGAGGGAAATGTCAGACAGCTAAGTGTTTTTTTTTATAAATATTATATATAATCTTCAACTTTATCACTAAGGTTTGTTTGGATATAATATATAGTTCTGTTAAATCTTACGTCTGGTATATCGAAGCTGTCCCCAAGTACCGTAATGCCTGCCGTTTTGGACGTATTATCAATACATGTAGTTATAGATCAGAGTTCCCTACACTGTGCAAGAACAGGCCAAAATTATAATTCAATTTGCAGCAATTCCTGAACGTCTGAGAAGTTTTTTGCTTTTTCTCCGCCAGTCATCATGATTAGTGTAACAACTACCAGTGTCATTCATATACTGATAAGCATTCACGAGGTGCTTTGCATTGACTATTTATGGTTAAAAATGGGCGTGTACAGGGCGGAATAAGAGGCTGATCCACGTACGCATACTTGTAGGTAATCTCTGATTTATAAAGGGAACATTGCTTACAGGTGTGCGTACACACGGTTTTATAAATCTGACTTTTTTTTGGCGTACGCCATTTTGGGCTTTTGGGCATACGTACACTTTTAGTAAGGATCCTACGCACAGTTTTATAAATGAGATGAGAGCTGTTTTTAAGCTCATGGAGATAAGGAAGTTAGATGTGATGTTTTTACAGGAAACCCACAGCACAATAGACATTGAATGTGACTGGAAGCGGGCTTTTAATGGGGAGGTGATTTTAAACCACAAGTCCAGTCTGAGTGGAGGGGTGGGGGTTTTATTTGCCAGGAGTTTTTTACCAGTTTCTTTTGATGTGGATGATATTTTGCCAGGTGTTTTATTGAAGGTCACAGCTCAATATGAAAAGGTAAAGTTAGTGTTTTTAAATGTCTACGTGCCAACCAATGGGGTGGATAGGGTAGCATTGTTAAACATTTTATCTGATGCCATTGAAGCTTGTAGTGATGATTATATGTGTTTAGGGGGGGGTTTTAACTGTACGGTGGATCCAACCCTAGATAGGAATCATCCTGAACCTCATCCTGCATCGTCTCACAGGATCAGACAGCTAGTGGAAACACATGACCTGTCTAACCTGTGGAGGGATTTTAATCATAAGCATAGGCAGTACACCTGGAGTCACTCAATGGCAAAAGTTTTACCCCTGGCCAGACTGGATTGCCTCTATTGTTTTAGACACCACTTTAATATCTTTAAAAGGTGTGTTATTCAGCCTGTGGGTTTTACTGATCACTGTCTTGTCTCCTGCTCTGTTTTTAAAAATTGTTTAAAGAGCGCCTATTGGCATTTTAACACAGCTCTTTTGAATGACCAGGCTTTTAAATCTGTTTTTAAGTTGTTTTGGTCTTCCCACAGAGAGACCTGAATTCAGCAGTGGTGGGACTTTGGGAAAGTTCAGATTAAACAACTTTGCCAGCAGTTCACTCGCAGTGTCACTGGAGAGTTATCTCAATCAGTGAAGGATCTGGAGAGACAGGTAGAACAATTGCAGTCTTTAGCAGCTTCTACACGAGATCGACCGGCATTTAGTCTCCCTCAAGTCTAAACAGTCGGCTATAGCCAACCTGCTGGGCGTTTCAGCACAGGGAGCTCTGGTCAGGTCGCGATTTACACAGGTCTCACAGACGGATGCTCCATCTAAGTTCTTCTTTGGGCTGGAGAAGAAAAATGGACAAAGGAAGATCCTTCATTCTTTACGAACGGATAGCGGCTCTAAAGTCTCAGACTTGTCTGAGATCAGGAAGTTTGCTGCCGGTTTCTATAGAGACCTCTTTAAAGGAGAACCTGTGTATTTGTAGCATATATATCCATTTTGTGTGCGATCCATCTGGCGTTGGTGAATAGTAGTCTCTGCAGTGGCGAACTGTGTGTTAGTTGCCTTAGCCAGGCTAGCAGGGCCGACCGGCATCCTTCTAATTCCTCCCCGCCTTCCTCGCCTGCCGCGGCCGACAACAATCCACGGGCGCCCACTGGTCTGGTGGATGTCCTCCAGAGGACAGTTCATGCTTTCGCGGCGAAATTGTTGCGGCGAAAAAAGTTTATTTCCCCCTCAAAAATAGGTAATTGAGCACTGTAGTGGTTATGATCATATCAGTGACTATGTAACTACATGGAAACGGGCTAAATGATGCCTGTTTCTTGTACAATAATAGCGTTACTGAAGGCTAGCTCTAGCTCCATAGTTACGTTACTCCAAGCTTCTTCCCTTGTGAACACCTCCGCTCTTCACTCTTCTCACACCACCCTCCAATCTGCACACTGCTGTTTACCTTTTCCTGCTACAACTGAAATCCCACGGGACTTCAGTGCAAGACTACCGCCAGCCTTCTGTAACGCTGTTACTTTACAAGAATCAGGCATCATTTGGCCCGTGTGCTCAATTACCTATTTTTGAGGGGGAAATAAACTTTTTTCGCTGCAAAAATTTCGCTGTGAAAGCATGAACTGTCCTCTGGAGGACATCCACCAGACCAGCGGGCGCCCGTGGATTGTTGTCGGCCGCGGCAGGCGGGGAAGGCGGGGAGGAATTAGAAGGATGCCGGTCGGCCCTGCTAGCCTGGCTAAGGCAACTAACACACAGTTCGCCACTGCAGAGACTACTATTCACCAACGCCAGATGGATCGCACACAAAATGGATATATATGCTACAAATACACAGGGAACTGCTGCTTGATGATTATTACCGAAGCCTGGCTGAACACACTCACTCATCCCAGACGGCAGCTAGCAGCTAACAGGGTAGGTGAATTTAAACAATGTCTGAGTTGAAAACGCATCTTGTTGTCATGTAAGGGCCCTGTTCATGTTGCACAGACATTTTAATTGCATTTTGTGTCTGTTAAGAGGCACAAAGGCACTCTTTATGATATGCCCCCAAAACTGCCGTTCTAGCTAAGTGGGAGCTCTCGGCATTAGCTGCAGCAGCTCCAGTTAGCTAGCACCGATTCGGCTTGTTTTTTTTTGCTATCGACAGTACTCACATACTTATAGCGATCAAGATTAACGTAAAAATTGCCCGGAGTTCTCCTTTAAGAGTGAGTGGTCATATAATCCCAATGTGTACAGCAGTTTCTTTGGTGGTCTCCCTCAGGTAAGCACAGAGAAAAACTCCCAGCTGACTGCAGAGTTAACTCTACAGGAGCTGACCACAGCCATGGGAAATTTGCAGAGCGGCAGAGCTCCGGGGATGAATGGCCTTCCTGTGGACTTTAAGTCTTTTTGGTCCATCTTAGGACAGGACCTGCTCTAGGTGCTAAAAGACTAAGTCTCCAGAAAGGAAAACTTCCTCTGAGCTGCAGGAGGGACATCATCACCCTGCTGCCTAAGAAGGGAGACTTACATGAGCTAAAGAACTGGAGACCAGTTTCTCTGCTGTGCACCGATTATAAAATCCTGTCCAAAGCTCTGGCCCTTAGATTGAGGGAGGTGATGGCGTCCATTATCCACCCTGACCAAACTTATGGCGTTTTTCCATTACATGGTACCTGCTCGACTCGCCTCGACTCACCTCGCCTCGACGCACTGTGCGTCCGTTTTCATTGCAGATTTTAGTACCGCCTCAGTGTAGTTGGTCGTCTTATATAGTGGCACCGCAGTAAACTGCCGCGACCTAACGCGACACACACACAGAACATCAAAGGTGTGTTGTTGTTGCCACAGCCAGAAGACACATTTTGTTTCAAATGAAGCTGGAGGCAGCAAAAAACACAGCTGGCTAAACTATTTTAAAATGGCGGGTTTGTTCAGGACACCCCCGTCTGTCACTTTCACGTCACCTTTTGGTATCGGCTCAGCTCGGAGCCGGAGCTTGGAACCTCGACTGAGGTGGTACTAAAAAGAGTACCTGTTAGCAGGTACCAGGTACTTTTTTTCGTAATGGAAAACCAAAAAAGGCAAGTAGAGTCGAGGCGAGTCGAGCAGGTACCATGTAATGGAAAAGTGCCATTACTGTGTGCCTGGCAGGCTCATAAGTGACAATGTCACTTTAATTCGTGATGTTTTGGAACTCTCTAGTTGAAACTGGTCTTATTTCCATAGACCAGGAGAAGGCTTTTGACCAGGTTGTGGTTAACTTGTGGCTGCTTTTGGGTTCAACCCTGGTTTTATAGCCATGATCCAGGTTCTCTACAGTGACATTGCGAGTGTTCTTAAGATAAATGGCGGGCTGGGTGATCCCTTCAGCATTAAGAGGGGGGTGAGGCAGGGCTGCGCTCTCTCTGGAATGTTATATTCATTATCCTTCGAGCCTCTGCTCCACAAATTAAGAAACAATTTGAATGGTGTGCGTTTCCCTTAGTGTCCTGTCTCTTTTAAGTTTTCTGTTTATGCAGATGATTTGATTGTTTTGATAAACTCACAAAGAGATATTGATGTTTTAAAAGATACTGTGAAAGGTTTTGGTTTTATTTCATCTGCGAGAGTGAACTATAGGGAAGAGCGAGGCTCTGATGGTGGGGGAGAGTTTGGGGGATCGGCTCAGGCTGCCAGGTGCTTTAGTCTGGAAAAAGGGAGGACTGAAGTACCTTAGAGTTTTCCTGGGGGATGAGACCTGTACAAAAGAATTGGGACAATGTTTTGCGTAAAAGGTCGGCTCAATGGATGGAAGTGGCTACTGTCCAAAATGTCCTACCGAGGCCGCGTCCTTATTTTAAATAATTTGGTCTCATCGTCCCTGTGGCACCGAATGGCCTGCGTTGACCCCCCGGCCTCTCACCTGTCCCAGGTACAGAGGCTTTTGGTTGATTTTTTTTGGGATCGGATGTACTGGGTCCCACAGAGCGTCCTGTTCATCCCTAAAGAGGAGGGAGGGCAAGGACTGGTCCATCTGGCAAGCAGAGGTGCTGCTTTCCGCCTCCAGTTTTTACAGAGGATGCTCACTGAACCGATAGACATTTTTTAATGGACACCAACAATATGACCAAGTTGTCTCTGCCTGGTTTTTATAGGAGTGTTTCTATGGTGTGGAACCTACTGAGGAGACAGAGAGCGGAATAGGCAGACTCTCTGCATTGGCTCCTGCAGGAACCTGTGCTGTTTAGGTCGGTGCTGGACTATCCTAGCTGGGTCGGAGCAACTCTTTCCAGGGTGCTGAAAACTGCAGGGATTTCCACTCTGGGTCGGGTGGTGGAGCTGGCTGGGCCTCAGCTGGACGACCCTGTCTATCTGGCTGCTTGACTCGGTCTCAGGTCGGTCCGGGTCACTGGGCAACTTCTGGAGTACTGGAGACATAAGCTGACTGGACGTGAATGTTCCCTCCTAGACTCCTTCAGTAATGGGTCACTGCTGCCGAACGAGAACGACCCGTATCCTTCCCTTGGTTTGCTCCCAGATTATAAAGCCTGTGGGGGCCCTCTGCTGGAGCCGGTGCAGGCTGTCTCTCTGGAGAATGCCTAAGGAAAAGCTTTTTATGGTGTTATGGTGAAAACACTGAACAAGACCAAGCTGAATGGACAGACTGACACTCCATGGAGGAATCACCTTGGTCTGGATCCAAGATTTAGACCTGCATGGAGGTCTATCTACAAACCTCCACTGTCTAAAAGACATGCAGACTTGCAGTGGAGGATCCTTCATGGGATTATTGCGGTGAACTCTTTTGTGTCCATTATAAACACTGTTGTTGAGGACAAATGTCCGTTCTGTGGACTGAGAGAGACGGTATTTCACTGCTTTTCTGAGTGTCAGCGTCTTTCTGCTGTGATTTTGTTCTTACAAACTGTATTTACCAAATGTGGAGAGGTTTTCAGCAAACAGTTTTTTATCTGTGGTTTTAATTACAGTCACCATCACAAGCACAAGTGCCAGGTTCTAAATTTTATTGGGACTGTTATGGTTTTGGTGTTTTGTCTTATTTTGGTAGTCTGTTTTTTCTGTTTTGTCTTATTTTGGTAGTCTGTTTTTTCTGTTTTGTATTTTGCTCAGTTTCCTGTTTTATTTTGATTTGTCTGGTTTTCTGTCTTGTCTTGTCTGGTTTTACTTCCTGTCTTGTGTTTTCCCGCCTTTTTTGATTGTTCTGCCCAGCCCTAATGTGTTTCACCTGTTTCCCAGCCCTTGTGTCACCTGTCTTGTGTTACCTTGTTACCCTGTGTAGTCTTTGTGTTTCCCCTTGTCCTGTGTCAGTTCATTGTGTTTTTCGTCTCCTGTCTGTATTCCTTTGTGTTTGTTCCTGTCCGTGTTTTTTGCTCCAGTCTCTTAGTTTTGTGTTAGCCTTCCCTGCACTCTCTGTGCTCTCGTTTTTTTGTTATTCAGCTCTGTTTCCCTTTTTGCATTTTTGACTTAGTTTTTGCCTGCCTCAGTTTTGTTATTTAGCTCTGTTTCCCTTTTTGCATTTTGGACTGCCTCAGTTTTTACTCCTTGTGTTGTTTCTTGTGTTTTCGCTATTTTTGGATTCCTGTTGGTTTGTACCCTCGATTTTTTGTGTTGGAACTAAATCTTCACATCAAAACTATCCTCAGTTTCCGCCTCTGCATTTTGGGTCTGCATTTTCTTCAGCCATCCACAACAGGGACAGGCCAAGATGGCGATGTATGTAAGCCGGAGAAGGAAAGTGGAGGATGATTTAAATGTTGATGTTACCCTTGTGTGTGTAAATGTGATCAAATCCAGACTGCTGGTGGATTTTAGCTTTTATAAAGCTGCTGGAGACCTGAACTCGTTCCAGCAGGTCTGGGGGTTTAACCAGGTTCTCTGTATGTTACAGAAGATAAACTTACCTTTGGAAATGTGCTCATGTAGTTTATTTATTTTCAAAATGTGTTCTAATGTAACTTAAGTCTTGAAAAGAATGAAAAAGAGCGGCAAATAAAGCTGGTTTAAAAAATCAAAATATCTCTCTCTCTCTCTCTCTCTCTCTCTCTCTCTCTCTCTCTCTCTCTCTCTCTTTTTTTTTTTTTTTACGGTTTGTTGATTTGTATCCTTCTTAGGAAAACAATGAAGATCACAGCCAAAGAAGAGCAGAGAGCAGAACCTTTCATGTTGGCACAGGTGAGACAAAACTACAGAATTATACAACCTACTCTCACAATTTCAATTTAATGAGCTTTATTGGCATGAAAAGACAGTGCTTATTGAGCAAACACATTAACAATAATAGTAATAACTGTTAGTTATAGATAACTAATAATGGCAACAGTTACAACAACAATAATAATAATAAATGTATATCTATTTGTACAATCACAAGCGCTAATAAATAGGGAATTGTAACTTAAATATGACAATAAACTAACAAGCAAACAAACAACAGTTAATTCGCACACTAAAAATAACCAGTATTTAATCTGCTGGCATTTCACTGGATGTCCCTCAGGTTGTGGCAAGAAGCCAGATATTTAGCTGCCAACATGCAGCCATTTTGTTTTTCACTTAATAGGTAGAGTTTGTCCGTTTTTGTCTATAAAACCTCCAGGTATTGTTGCTTGAGTGCCTCACTGAACGCAGATTCTGGAAAGCCCACGAGTGGCAACACTGGCTTCTGTACTATAGCTTGCCAGTTCTGAAAGGCATACTCCCTAAGAAGTATCACTCTAATTGGGCATTACCGATTGTGGGCATAAACATTCTGTTGGGTTCTGAGGTAAATACAGATCAGATAAATCACGCCCATGAGGCATTAGCGTACTTTGTTGGAGGTGTGCAGTCGCTGTATGGGAAGGAGCACATGACCTTTAATGTTCATTCCCTTCTGCATTTAAGCAAAAGTGCACAAGTCAGACCCCAATGCACAAGCATTGGGGTCCTTTCCGGGCCCACTCAGCCTTTATGTTTGAAGATTTCAATGGATACCTCCTGAAACAAGTAAAAAGTAGTCAAGCTGTACCACAACAAATATGCAAACGAGTGCTGTTATCCCGTGCTTTTCCACGTTTAGCAAAGCAATTCCTAACAAACGCACCTACAGAAGTTACAGATTTCTGTAATGAAATGAGATCTGAAAAGCATCATGTCAAGAAGTTCACTGAGGTGACTGCCCTTGGTCCACCAAATGTGAGATTAATATCTGTTTGTGATCAAGCTGCCCTCCACACAGTGAGAGAGGTTCCCGCAAACTCTGTGGTAAATTACTACAAGAGAATTGCTGTAAAACGGAGAAGTTGTTCATGGTCATACCTACAGCAAAACAAAGAAACAATTATATTGTGCTTTTAAAAGATGGGGGTATTTTTAGAGTCTCCTACTTTATTGACATGGGTGATCAGTGTTTATATGCCATAGGAAACTATGATAATTGCACTGTGCAGAAGTTAGCCAGAGGTTCTCTTATCAGAACTTCACTGAGCTACATGTCAACTGTCCACTTTCCCACAGGCTTTCACAAAGCCATAAACACTGCTCAGGTAGTAAGACCACTTATGTATATTCAATGTCAGTCCAGCTCGATTGTATGCTGGCTACTGAAGACATATTACTGTAAATGATGAATGAATGTGAACTAATTGTGAAGATGATGACTTATTTATTTAGGGTCACTAAACTGGAAAGTAACTAATTGCTTTTGCTGTTACTGTAATTTCATGTGAGAAACACTTAACTGTAAAATATATGTTTCTATAATGAAACAGCACATTTCAGAGTGAAAAGTTTACAACAAAATGTATATTTATTCTACATTTTGTAATGCATGTCATCAACATCAATGTACAGTATTTCAATGTAACATCCAAAAGGACACAAGTGCAAGGTATAGTGGCAAAATAATTCTAAAAGTCGCATCTTAAAGGTCCAATGTGTAGGAATTTCTCCCATCTAGCGTTGAGATCATATATATATATATATATATATCAACTCTCTCGCGCTACGCAGTTCAAAGTACGTATTACAGCTACGGTAGCCTTCACGCTTCAAAAAGCTGGTCTCTTGCTCTTTTCAATATCCTTTTTCTGGGCAAAGAAGAAGACTCCTGTTCCTGAAATTTGGATTTTGAATACGTGTGGTCCTCCATGTTTCCTTCTTCAAACTTGCCGGGGCCGGGACGCTACGATACCCATTAGCAGCATTAGCAGCACCTGTGAGTTTATCATGTGACAGCGAAAACGCGAAAGGTGGAGCAGTATATCCTGAATGTCCCTTACCGGCTAACGTATTTCAAGATGGCGCATGAATATAGAGCGTCTACCCCAGTTCATACGAATGCAAATGTTAAATTTCAAGCCAAAAGGAATACTTGGAATTGATGGTGGTGGTAAATATTCATGAAAAAGGACACGTTTGTCAACGGGCAACACAGATTTTGATAATGAACAACTAAACATGTTACACACTGGACCTTTAATGAACTTGGGTCAGTTGGGTCATGTAAACTTTTCAAAATTTGAAATGTAAATATGCAACTTGTATAATGTCATATGCTAATTAGGTGCAACATTTAAATCTTTCTATGGCAAGAAATGAGTGAATGCGTCTTTTTTTTATCTTGTTTTTATTTAGCTTGATTTTGAATACATTGAATGGGGACTTTGAATATTTGCTGCATACACAAGAACTTAAAAAAAAAATCTAACTGTAAATAAAAAATAATTTTGCCTATTTTATTTCGATATAATTGCCCATAAAATCTTAAATAAATCACAACAAATATTTCCCGTTTAATCATTTTAGGAAAATTCACTAGTTGAGAGAAGAGGCTAAAACATGAGAAAATGCTAACCTTAGCAAAACTTTAACATTCTGATGTTATCACAAGTGTCATAAAATCTTAAAAAAACCCTAAACTCTATTTGGTCATCTCATCATGTGCTTTTTCATGTAATTTTATTTTAAGATTTTTTGTTTTTGAATGTCTCATATATGTGACATCTTACATATGTCTTGTAAGGTTTTTATACAATACTTGAAAGATTTCAGTTTCACAAATGGTTGCCCAACTCATCAAGTTTGATATTACACATATCTACTAAGGATATTATATGTGGATTTACTGTAATATAAGTCACTTATAAGTTCCCAAATTATATAAGTTTCATATTACACAAATTTACTAAAGATATTGTATCATGTTTGACTGTCATATATATTACAAGTTTCAGATAAAAGATATAACCATTTAGTAAAATGTATCTGTCTTTTCCATATGGGAAAGTAAACATACCTCGAATGCAAAACGTACCTGCTGACCTTCTGAGCCGATGCCCATTTGCCAAAGTCTGGGAGGCTAGTGAAGCCAGAGAGAATGGAGCACACCAAATTTGAAGTTGATCAGATGAAATCTCTAGGAGGAGTTTGTTAAAGTATGACATGTGGAAATGACCAAAATCACACTAAAGTCCTGGTCTTGGACTCGACAAAGGTGGACTTGACTTGCTGAATATAGGGCTTTATAAGTGTTCTCCCCCAGATTGGTCAGTTTGCTCTGCATAGCTGCTTCATTTGTTTTCATTAACGTGATAATTCTGTGTTAACGCCATACAATCCCGTTTTAACATTGCTTATGTTGATTTTAGTAGTTTGTATCCAATAGATGAATACATTCATTTATAAAGAACCTGGGTATGTGAATTTTGTGTGTTTTGCAGTACTACAACCTCTGTCCACCGAGTATATTTGAACCCAGATACGCTACATTTTTATTTGCCACTTGTATATATGTTTGTACATTCTTTCCTTTGTATTTTTTTTATTTTTATTTTGGAATAGTTCTTGTATTCTATCCTATTTATTATTTCTTGTATATTCTGTATGTGTGCTGTGTGTCTCATATTTTGCTAATCTATTCTAATCTTCAAGGTAATATGTATAAGGGCATATTTCTATCTGGCAAAATGTTTTGCTCTCCTATAGGACGACTCCGGTAAAGTTATCCCTATAAAGTAAAGATTTCTCACCTAGCCTTAAAGTTTGCTGTAATTAAGGAGGGGTGAATGTAATGGTGTGTTTTGGTATTTCAGATAACTTTAGCCCCCTGCACTATGAGTGAACTGGTATAGTCTTATAAAGGGGATATTTCATCTGTTAAAGAGCCCCTATTATACTCCTTTTCATTGTCATATTTGTACTCTTGGGGTCTCCCAGAGGTTTACATGCTTTGAAGTTCAAAAGACATTGGCCCTCATTTATGAAACGTGGCTGCATTAAAATCTCACGTCTGGTCTGAACTCGTGTACGCAAGTTTTCGAGTCAGTGTGGACTGATGTGTGTGCAGCATATAAACAGTTTAACAGGAGAAGTCATCAGTTGATCACTTATCAGCAATGGCAGATCTGGCTCTTATAGAAGACCTCTATGTGCCGGTACAACAGTGCACATGTACGCGCACAGGCCACGGTAGAGTGCTCCATCGGATTGATTAAGGGCAGATGGCTCTGTCTTGCATCAGCGGGAGGGGGACCCTAAGTTTGCAACATTGTTTTAGCCTGTGGGGTTCTGCACAACATCGCACAGGAAAACAGGGTGCCATAAATGTAGTGATGGAGCCAGATGACCCGATGCCCAGAGAGCAGTGTCCAGCACAGCCCTAACTGGGGGCTATACGAATGAGACAGGATATTATTCCTCGCTTTTTAAACGTTTGGCAATGAAACTCAGGAAACATGACGATGCACAACATTTTTATTTATTCTTCAGGTTTTCGTTTCTCTTTTAAAGTGTCGTTAATGGCCACAAGTGATCGATTTATTTCTGCCATTGACCGTAGGCTTGTTTTTCCAGCCCCTCTGCTGTCAGGAGACAGGGTCGAGGTGGTGGTCCAGCACGGGGGGCGGAGGACACGCGCTCTCCCTCACAGCTGTTGCCTGGCTGACTCATGAAAAAAACACGAGTAAAATAAAAGACACTGCATAAACTCCGCTACTGTGTGTTTATTTAAATATAGGTAGGTGTAGGCCTAAGAGATTGCAATATAAGCCTGTATATTACTATTAGGACTATAGCATACATATGTCAATGATCCATCCATCCATCCATCTTTGTCCGCTTATCCGGGTTTGGGTCGCGGGGCAGCAGCTCCAGCAGGGGACCCCAAGCTTCCCTTTCCCGAGCCACATTAACCAGCTCCGACTGGGGGATCCTGAGGCGTTCCCAGGCCAGGTTGGAGATATAATCCCTCCACCTAGTCCTGGGTCTTCCCCGAGGCCTCCTCCCAGCTGGACGTGCCTGGAACACCTCCCTAGGGAGGCACCTAGGGGGCATCCTTACCAGATGCCCAAACCACCTCAACTGGCTCCTTTTGACGTGAAGGAGCAGCGGCTCTACTCCGAGCTCCTCACGGATGACTGAGCTTCTCACCCTATCTCTAAGGGAGACACCAGCCACCCTCCTGAGGAAACCCATTTCGGCTGCTTGTACCCTGGATCTTGTTCTTTCGGTCATGACCCAGCCTTCATGACCATAGGTGAGGGTAGGAACGAAAATTGACTGGTAGATCGAGAGCTTTGCCTTCTGGCTCAGCTCTCTTTTCGTCACAACGGTGCGATAAATTGAATGTAATACCGCACCTGCTGCGCCGATTCGTTGTCCCCTCACTCACGAACAAGACCCCAAGGTACTTAAACTCCTTCACTTGGGGTAAGGACTCATTCCCTACCTTGAGTAGGCATTCCATCGGTTTCCTGCTGAGAACCATGGCCTCAGGTTTAGAGGTGCTGATCCTCATCCCAGCCGCTTCACACTTGGCTGCAAACCGATCCAGTGAGTGCTGAAGATCGCTGGCCGATGATGCCATCAGGACCACATCATCTGCAAAGAGCAGCGATGAGATCCCCAGTCCACCAAACTGCAACCCCTCACCACCCCGACTACGCCTCGATATCCTGTCCATAAATATTACAAACAGGATTGGTGACAAAGCGCAGCCCTGGTGGAGGCCAACCCTCACCTTTTCCAGAACCACAAAACACATGTAGACCGGTTGGGCATACTCCCAGGCTCCTTGCGAGAGTAAAGAGCCGGTCCGTTGTTCCACGACCAGGACGGAATCCGCATTGTTCCTCTTCAACCTGAGGTTCGACTATCGGTCTAACCCTCCTTTCCAGCACCTTGGAGTAGACTTTACCAGGGAGGCTGAGAAGTGTGATACCCCTGTAATTGGCACACACCCTCTGGTCCCCCTTTTTGAACAGGGGAACCACCACCCCGGTCTGCCACTCCTTAGGTACTGTCCCAAACTTCTACGCAATGTTGAAGAGGCGTGTCAACGAAGACAGCCCCTCCACACCCAGAGCTTTCAGCAATTCTGGACGGATCTCATCAATCCCTGGGGCTTTGCCACTGTGGAGTCGTTTGACTACCTCAATGACTTCCACCAGGGAAATTGACGACAATCCCCCATCATCCTCCAGCTCTGCCTCTGACATAGAGTTGGATTTACAACTACATTAGTTGGATTTAGGAGTTCCTCAAAGTGCTCCTTCCACCGCCCTATTACCTCCTCAGTTGAGGTCAACAGCGTCCCATCCTTACTGTACACAGCTTGGATGGTTCCCCGCTTCCCCCTCCTGAAGTGGCGAACGGTTTTCCAGAAGCACCTTGGTGCCGACCGAAAGTCCTTCTCCATGTCTTCTCCGAACTTCTCCCACACCCACTGCTTTGGCTCTTTCACGGCAGAGGCTGCAGCTCTTTGGGCCCTTCGGTACCCTACAACTGCCTGTGGACTCCTCCGGGATAACATATCCCGGAAAGACTCATTCTTCAGTCGGACGGCTTCCCTGACAACCGGTGCCTCAAGGGGTTACCGCCCCTTGAGGCACCTAAGATCCTAAAACCACAGCTCCTCGCGCAGCTTCAGGAATGGAAACTTTGAACATTGTCCACTCGGATTCAATGCCCCCAGCCTCCACAGGGATGCACAAAAAGCTCCGCCAGAGGTGTGAGTTGAAAGTCTGTCAGACAGGGTCCTCCTCCAGACGTTCCCAATTTACCCGCACTACCCGTTTGGGCTTACCAGGTCTGTCCAGCGTCTTCCCCCACCCCCTGACCCAACTCACCACCAGATGGTGATCGGTTGACAGCTCCACCCCTCTCTTCACCCGAGTGTCCAAAACATACGGCCTCAGATCAGATGAAACGATTATAAAATCGATCATTGACCTTTGGCCTAGGGTGCTCTGGTACCAAGTACACTTATGAGCATCCCTATGTTCGAACATGGTGTTCGTTATAGACAATCCAAGACTAGCACAGAAGTCCAACAACAAACAACCACTCGGATTTAGATCAGGGAGGCTGTTCCTCCCAATCACGCCTCGCCATGTGTCTCCATCATTGCCCACGTGCGCGTTGAAGTCCCCCAGCAGAACTATGGAGTCCCCCCGTGGAGCCCCATGCAGGACTCCATTCAAGGTCTGTCAGCTGGAGCCCGATTTACTGCGGCAACACTGTTGACTGCATCAGTGATCTCTTTCCATTCCGTATTCTTTTTACAGCCATTAATAACAGTTTTCAGGCTGCCAAATAGTACACACGTTAGTGCAAATGAACCTGAGATATCAGGGTTTCAATCTCTACCTCTGAAAAGTGCCGCTTCTTAGCCGGATTACGTCTCACCATGTCGTAAATTGTAGGGGCGAGGCCTCAAAACCGAAAATATATTGGGGCGTGATATATTTAAATTACGATCGTTTACATCTGCTGCATTTATCAATGTACGACCATTCTTACGCTCTGATTGGTGTGATACGAACGTTTCATGAATCACGTGAAGCCTGTCGTAAGATGATTTCTGCGCTCATATCTGCGCTGGTTTCTACGTTAGGTTGATAAATGAGGGCCATTATGTTTCTCATACTGTCCATTGCTGCAAACTGTGCTGGCTTTCTCAATCAATGACATCATTAATTGAGGAATTTCAAACAGAAATGCATCTGTGGGAGAGAAAGCTTCATTTGGAGTGAAATGTGTTTTTACTTTATACATCTATTACATACACAAAAAACTATAACACACTAAAAGACGGGAACAATTCAAAGAAGCCTAATAGGGGCTCTTTAACAAGAGAGGGGAATACAGATCTACAATCTTTTATTATTTAATTTGATATTCATTCATTTTGTTAGCTCAGTCTTGACACTGATAGATTAGATTGTTTACAGCACAAACAAAAGGTGTAATATTGTATGTACTTTTTATTTTCATGTGAATATGAGTTCACCGAGTATTTTGATCGGTGAACTACATGTTCAACTACAACTACACAATCTTGGGATTGTGCACCCGTCTTCTCTTCTTAGAGTTAGTCTCTTCCACACAGTTTTTCAATTCAACCTATCCTCTATGGACAGCAACCTGGAGTTTACTATGGTGAACTGCTCATTCACATTGGCGAATTGCTCATTCAGGTCTGCGGACTGGCTGAAAGGGGTTGGTCACGTCCATGCAGAGGAGTTGAAGGGGGGTTGAAGGCGAGATGCCATCCAGCCATTGTAGATCACGAAACAGCAAAGCAGCAAAAACACAGGAAATGTAGGGAAAAGGTCTGAGTACTGAAACATGTCTGTTTATGTGCTCGTCTTGTACTGCTGTATGAGTCATGACCATGACCTCGATTGGACGAGGGCTAGAAGGCTCGTCGGGCTCCTCCAATCACATGCGAGGTCATTGTTATACGGAAGAACTCGTGAGACGAGCTTGCATGTCTGTGATATAAACAAGCATGGTGTGCCTGTGAAGCACTGTGATATAAACACTGTGTGCTGTCAGTTGAAAGATGGAAGTCCCAAGACTGAAGAAAAGACCTTGGCGCCTCTTTGAACATTGCAATACTGAACTCTGTCATACACAGTATTTTGACCACAAAAAGCGCTATTTAAAAAATGGAGTTTGGGAGAAATCCAAAAGGGCTAGGTCAGATAACGTACAGAGCCTGCTGCTATCCAGTCATCATGACCCAACCGGCGGGAGTTATGTACCGTAGACCTCGAAGATAACTTGGCTGGAGTTGGAGAGATTGATGAAAGTGAAATGCACTCCGAGAACCCAGAAAAAGAAGTGATGGAAGAATCTGAAGAAATGCACCCAGCGACGGAAACTGTTACACCTGTACAGCTGTGGGGTACAGATATTGTAACTGTACGGGGTCT
Source organism: Sander lucioperca (assembly GCF_008315115.2). Lineage (NCBI taxonomy): Eukaryota > Metazoa > Chordata > Actinopteri > Perciformes > Percidae > Sander > Sander lucioperca. Next base: position 28,532,769 of record NC_050174.1, on the reverse strand, counting down.
CCCCTTCAAATTGTCTAGTTAAAATGTGGTTGGTTTTAACTGTTGTGGTTATTGTAATAATAATAATTTATAATTAAATACGAATATCGCATTATAATGCATTAACTGTATCTTCTGCACGGGCTGTTTTCCAGAAGAAACAGCAGATGACCAAAGCATTCATCTTTTCCAGGACTCCAGCGATTCAGAGTCAGTGCAAGATGATGAAGACATCTCCTGTTATGTGGTAAGCATGAAATTACCTTTTAATATACAAGTATAAAGTTCCATACGTGCTAATCCAGAGGGTTAATCTCAAATGGGAAAACCCAACATGTTTCACCCACATTATTGTTTTCCACTCTCAGTACTAATACTGTTACTCTCAGTGTACAGTTTAAATATCTGTTAGGAAACTATGAAAGCAACTAAAATAAACAATTGAATTATAAACAATTCCTAAAATGAAGTTGAAGTGAATGAAGTTCCCACAGAGTACTTAACATGTTCATTGCACTAAAGCTAGCTGTTTGAGATGTGCATGATCTTTTCCAACTACAGTTCAATCTTCAATCTTTTCATACTCAAATGGCCATATTCATGATGGTCTTTTCACTCTCAAATGGCCATATTATATTCATGATGGTCTTTTCACTCTCAAATGGACATACACATGATGGTCTTTTCACTCTCAAATGGACATATTCATGTGCTGAGTACGGCTGTTTGTGGTGCTGAGTATGGGCATTGCATGCGTTTTAAATGTGTACTTTACATTTGCATAGGATGAGTATGTGACTGAAGAGGATGAAGAGGGGGAAATTCTTGCTGAGGAACAGAGTGAAGCCTATCCTCACATACAAGATGGGGAGGGGCATGGAAGTGATCAGTCCAGAAGTGAAAAACCAGAAGAGTTGTTAATGAAACTTCTGGCCATGATGCTTTTGGCATGGCAATCAACCTTCACGATTTCTGACAATGCCATCACATCACTTCTTCTGTGCATCAAACAGTTCATGTGGATAATTGGAAATGTTCTCTGTGCTAATACCCTCACTGCCATACTTCTTACAGTATGTGGTTTGTCCAAAATGTATGACAGTATACATGCTCACTGAAACCTACGAGCTCAGACGGGATGGCACAAAGGTTTGCAAGACTTGTGGTCACATCCCATTCTACAATCACCTACAGCAGAGGTCTGCATTAAGGAAGAAATGTGGCTCTGCCTTGCTAAGAAAGGCAAAATATTCTAGCAGTGAAGAGTATGTCAATCCAATACGTTCTTACTGTTACAAGAGTGTTGTGCAGTCTCTGGAAGGACTTGTTAAAAGACCTGGATTTGAAGAGAAATGTGAAGAATGGCGAAAGCGGAAAATACCAGAGGGTGTGTTAGGAGACGTATATGATGGACAAGTATGGCAGGATTACCAGTATGTGAATGGAGAGCCTCTTTTAGCAGAGCCAAATAATTTGGCCTTGATGCTGAATGTGAACTGGTTCCAACCTTTCAAATATGCACTTTATTCAGTTGGAGCCATCTACTTGGTCATTTTGAATCTACCTCGTGAAGACCGTTTTAAGGAAGAAAATATGATTCTCGTTGGACTAATACCTGGACCAAAAGAGCCATCACTAAACATAAATGCTTTCTTAGACCCCTTAGTTGATAAGCTTCAAGAACTTTGGCATGGCAAGATTCTGGAGGACAGCTCTTTCTTAGGACATCAGGTTTACAGAGCAGCTCTGCTATGTCTTTCATCAGATATCCCCGCAATTCGAAAATGTGGAGGCTTTGTTGGACATGGAGCATACAGAGGTAATTGAAATATTCAAACATTCTTTGCTATAATTAATAAACATTGATATTGATAATTGAATCAGTAAAATCAATATGTAAATGTTTATATTGTTTCTTTTTTAATGGATAGCAGTTGGTCTGTTTCATTGAATGCTCAAATGTAAATATGCATTTCACTTACATTTGCAGGATTCCACAAGTGTTTGAAGACGTTCAGCAAGAAAGAATTTGGTGAAAAAATGGACTACTCAGGATTTGAGCGGTCTTCGTGGGAGCCACGCACGTGAAAGGATCACACACACTATGCAGGGTTATCCAAACAGGCAAGGATGAAGGCAGAACAGAAAAGAATTGAACGTGAGTATGGCGCTAGATGGTCAGAACGTTTCCGCTTGAGTTACTATGATGCCATCAGAGTTGTCGTCATTGATCCAATGCACAACCTTCTCCTTGGTACGGCAAGACATGTATTCAGACAGAACTAGGAATTTTAACAACAAAAAGCCTTGATGAACTTCAAGCTAGAGTGGAAAACCTTATGAGGTTGGAAGAATTCCCTTACGGATTGTAATGGCAAATTTACATTTAAGCATGATTCTTTATATTTTTGTCTTATTTTCTTCTCTATTAGCTTTCTCTCGCAATGCTGAAAGGAGTTTATCTCATTCCCACATGTAGAATCTGATTTTAACTAAGTGAGAATCACAAAGTCTGGAACATAATGTGAGCACTGTTTGTCTGAACAGATAGGGGATACAAGGTCACCCTAAAACTATCTCTTCTGATACATTTAGTTCTCCCATGCCAGTTGAGATGCAACTGGGGGGTGAAAGTCGTACAGGGGGAAGGAGGAGAAATGGCTCCAAGATGTCTCTTGTGTTTTTTCTTGATTGTCTTCTTGTGTATCAGATTGTCTGTGAGAAATGTAGAGTTATAATAAGCCAAGTGCGTGTGTGCTGTCACTCCAAAGATGTATTTAAGCTCAGTGTTTCTGTTCACTCATTTGAAGAGCTTTTCCACACCTTCTGTGAAATGTGTACCTCCTATATTTGCAAATATACTTAATAAAATACAAAAAACCTAACTTGGTTTAGTCTTCGACTGTCCTTATTTTGTTTCACCTTCTATTTTTAAAACATCTACACCTGCTGCATCGAAAAACTTCCACCACAACTTGGTGTCAGAAGTGGGATCAGATGGAAAACAGGGAGAACCTCCGTGGGTGACTGAGGATTTGCGCGATCCGGGATCAAGCTGATGCCGCCTCATACCTCGCTTAAAAAGCATTCAGAGAGAGGGGATCAGATACCACAGAGGGCTCTACTGAATCCATACTGATCTTAAAGACGGAAGCAATTTCAAGCAGCAGGGTAAGATAAAGATTTAAATTAATTAATTTGTAACAGAAATTCCAATTGACCTGTGAATGTTAATGAAACAAAACGCAGTCGTTTGAACATTGAACAAGATGGATAGCCTTGTTGGGTTCTTTGTGTTTAAGGGTTTTGGGTCAATAATATTCGACACATTCAACTATATCTCTGAAAAAGTCTCCTCAACTAGTCGTGACGGTAGATTTTCAGTTAAATCTACACACGTGACAGCAGTAACCTGTCCCGGATTTTAGTGTGGGTTTCTCCGAGTTAAACCCCTATTAGCAGTAAGTGAACTGTTAACGGATTTGTGTGGCTTTTGTCTGAGACAGATAAGGCTGCCTTGCAACGACGGTTGCTCGAAGGTTAAGAAGTTGACTTCCCTCATTCTGAAAGGATGAGCTCACCAGTCCCGAAGGGGCCTGTGGTGGAGGATATGGTTCGGAGATATGGAATGGAATGTGTTGAATGTTTACCATACTGGTCAAAAATTGGATTCCCTCAAAACAGCTCCCTCAGTATGGGAAAGCTGAAAGTGTTAAAACAGGATTTAGAAGAAGTAGAAATGGAATTAATGGGAAAATCAATGATTAAGACAGAAGACTTAAAGCTACTAGAAAAAAACAAAAAAAAACAAACAAGAAATGTTTTAACTATGGATAAAAGGTATAGTGATTCAGGGAAAGAATGCAAAAACACACATACACCAATAACCTCCTCATCAATTCTACAACCTAACCAAAGCCCATATTCTGAGCTTTCCAGTTCTCTACAAGCCAGGAGGATGAGCTGGGAAAAACGGAGGGACGAAGAGGACACATGTTTTGTGCATCGCCGCCCAAATCCCAGACTCAACTCTCGGACATGCCGTCACACCTGCATCGGGTGGAAAGACCAACGAGTACGTGAGAAAACCATGTTCGAAGCGTCTGTCTGCATGTTACAACAGGCTGGTGGGCAACATATGGAGCGCGGACCAGAAAAAGGCCGCGGCCACGAAGGACGTGGTCGAGACAGAGGAGGCCGAGTCGGGTACCGTGGACAAAATGATGACCCTACAACCCAGACCAGTGTTGGTACTGCAAGGACTTTGGACAATGGGTACGTAACTGCCCGGAAAAAAAAGCACAAACCACCTCAGACGGAGAACAGCACTTGTCCCTCTGATTGACTGAGTCCAAACACTGATGAGGTAGGCTACTGCAACCACACACTTGACTTCGCTTCATGCAATGAAGAAATGCTTGGCACTGATACACTTTCTTTTGCTATTAGGGACCATTGATAGGTTAGAAATTTCTGAAAAAGAATTTAAAAAGGTAAACCAACTTATAGTATGTTATCTTCTGAAGCCTACAAGAAAATGCCTACCATTGAGTGTAAAGTTAACGGGGTTCCACTCACTTATTTAGTTGACTCTGGTGCTACAAACTTGATTATTAGAGCTAAAGATTTGACACCGAAGCTTAGTGGTCATTTTATTTGGTCAATTGGGACTACAGGTCAAGCAGTAAAAGAACATTTCTCTGTTCCTTTCTCATATACATGGGAAACTGAAGACAGTTCAGTCTTTTTTGGTGTCTGATTTATGTCCACTTATTTTGCTTGGTCGTGATTTAATGTACACTTTTAACATTGTTTTAACCTCAACACCTGACGGATTGAGAATTTCTCGTAATGATGCAGCTGATATACATACATTTGTTAATTACAGTGTGGCTAAAATATCCTCACTGAGGCGGCGTCTGTAATCAGCCCTGCCTCTGACTGTATGAAACCTGACAACTTGCATTGCACAGCTCATGTTACTACAGGGCCTGATGAAGAATGCTCAAAACGGTTCTTTAGAGACATAATGACAGTTTGACAACCTCACATCTGATTTGGACTGATACTGACTGTGTTGTAGCTGCATGCTTGACTGACAACCAATATCGTTTTTTTTGAAGTGCCCAACTCCTTGTGTGTTTTTTCTACATCTCTCAAGGTTTGAGCACCTGCTCTTTTCTCCTTTGGGAGAACGTTTTTTTATTGGTACAGTGCTGTTTTCCTGTAAAAATTAACAGAATAGCAGCTTTTTCAAGTGTTAACTATTAGGATTTTTACTTGAGCCTGTCACTTAAAATATCTGTGCACGTTCCTGATGTCACTGTAAAACTTTTTCCTACAGAAGGCTATGAAGCTAATTCTTTTTTTTTCCCAAATACTACGTTTTTTCTGGGTCATGTGATCACAGTTGATGGTAAATCCATCTCACCCAAACACAAGTAACTAACTGGAACTTTCCCAAACATATAATTTAGAAAAAATATTGTCCTACTGGGAATATGCGCCTATTACATATGTTTTTTTCTATTTATGCAATTATGGAAGCTCCATTGAGCTCCCTGATTCATGGTAAGGGTCTCAGTTCACATCAAATAAACTCTTGGATGCCCGAAGCTGATGAAGCGTTCGTGAGTATGAAACTGGCTCTGCAGTCTTCCCCGACGCTGGGACTGCCAGATCCCTAAAAACAGTTTGTGCAGACCATTGACAAGCACAAGAGCTGCGTGACCTCTGAGTTGCTGCAACACCACGGTGACAAACTCTGTCCGGTTGCAAATTTCTCTGCTAAACTCGATTCTGTCGCTCAAAGTATTAAATACGTCCTGTTTCACATTCTGTGTTACACATTTTGTGGGAACAAAATGGAAAAACTCTATTTATCTGTGGCCAGGTACCTTAGATATTACTACTCTGCTAGATTGCCAAATGTCACTTTAACAGATGCACTGTTCTTAACCCTGATTTCATTTTTTGACATTTCTTTTCCCAGAGACTCTAGCACTGGCCTGAACCGTGTGGGCTTCTCTGTTGTACCTGATTCTGATGCTATCTGATTTGGACCTCTGCCATCTCATCTCTCGGCACAAGCAGTAGAGCTCATGTGTAAAAGGGGGTGCAAATAGACACTCCGAAAAACAATTGAGGGAAAAACAGTTGTTTCATAATAATGATAAAATTATTTTTTATTTTGATAGAGAATACTGTCAGGCATGTGTCATGTCAAAACAGACAGCTAGTGTAGTAGCCAAAGCCCTACTCACTGAAATAATTTCAAAATGGAGAATTCCAACCAAAATCTCAAGTATAGTGGTTTGCATTCAAAATGCAAAATGCCCACCCTTGACAAGAGCTCTGCCTATTGTACGGAGGGTTATGAAAATGCGCACGCGCAAGCAACTTAACCTGTCACCCTTTGAGATTTTGTTTACAGCACCTCCACACATTGGACTTGGGCGAGGAGGACACCCACCGAACACACCATTGTGTGAGGACCAACTGGTAACGTATTGTATCTCACTGCAAAAAAGGCACAAATTCCTGATGACATCTAACAACCACAACGAGAGCAGCAGAGACACTCAGTGAGGTGAATGGTAACCCCTCACTGTAGACTAGACTTACAGAGCAGCAAGGCCATAGCGACACACACACACACACACCCAGAGATAAGAGAAAAAACAGGAATTGTGCATGTGGAATTTAGGTTCAGCAATGATTTTGAGGTACAGTTTTTGACATAAATGATATAATGTGATATGTTCCCATATGAGGTAACAAATTGGATGAATGGACTTCAAATTAGAAGTGCTTATGTTTGCTCTACTAGACCTAAAGACTTGAATTCATAATGATTTTTAGAACTTCCAGACAGCAATTAGTATTACTTTGTGTTGCAAACCAAACCCAAAAATATAATAAACAACATATTTTTGTTTAATTTGCTTAGTTTATTAATTATATATTGAAACCAATACAGGTTAATATGAGATTTCATCCTAAAAGCAGTTCATTTAATATTGTACTCTAGTGAGTTTTTCAGTAAAGCTGCACTAAAGACTTGTTTGTATTTTGAGTTGCTATATCACAAATTGTTTAAAACAAAATTATTAATTGATATTGATGTTGAAAACATTTTATTTTGGTGATTTCTTTTTCTTAAAAAAAATAAAATAAAATTATTATTATTATTTATTGAACTTTTTGTTGCTTTTACACAGGTTTTTGCTGTGTAACACAGGACAGTATTAATGGCTAAACCATTAAACAGATTATTTATATATGCTGCTTATTGAGTCATGACTTTTTCATGACTCAAATAGGAGGGATATAGTAGCAGTAATAAATAAAGTGTTCACATCATTTTGATTTTAAAACTACTCTAAAGAAAATTTAGTTTTGTTTTGATTGACTTGCACTATTTGCAAAAACACAACCCTTAAGGTAATCTAAGGCGTAAAAGAGAACAATTTCAAAACCAGTGTTTCCTTTTCATCACAATTTGTATGGATTTTATAGAGTTATACCAGAATGAGGGAAAGAAATGCTGTTTTATAATTATTGATATTGACTAAAATGAGTAGAAGTTTTTCCAAGTGATAATATTGATAAAAGAACAAATAATGCTTTTTGGAGTTCTGTTTTGTGCCACACAGTGCCTCGTATGTGTCAGTCGGGTCTATCTCACTCCCCCTACCAGCTGCAGGACCGGTGACAAACAACCCAGAAGAACAACAACCAACATCACAGCACCTCAGACCACAGCACAGCTAGACACGATAAAGGTTTGTAGTCTGGCTACAGTTCTGGACCCAGAGGGAAAGGGATGGTGGACTAGTGCTAGCCGTATGGTTATGACTTCAGCATCTGGAGATGTACTGTGCAAACCAAAGAACCAGCAGCAAACCACATGCCCTACCCAAAGCCTTGATGAACATTCTGTGATGAACTGATGACGCCTATCTGGAGGTACGGGACAACGGCCAGCAGGATGGACTGAGAGAAGGAGGGGGGGAGCGAGAGACCGTCCTGATCTGACACATCTGACGCATTGAGAAGTTAAGTAGCACACAGACTCACATTCTGAAAATACACACACTATTAGGAGAAGATAATTAGAAGTACTTATTTTTACTTTTAAGATAAGTATTCAGTTGGTGTGTCAGGAAATGTTTAAAGTACATTTCACTGTTCGAATTTGAATTGGATTGATGAAAAGTTGATTAAAAATAACTGTGGCTTTAGGTAAAGCCTGACATAAACATCAGTAAACTATTTCTGGGTAAATACAGGCATAAATGTTCCATTCAAAGACTTAAAGACTAGACTCAAAGACTAGAAACCTGGTTTGAAAAGGGGAATACCTTAATTTATATTTTTTAGTCTTTTTTCAGTTGCTACATCTTTCCTGGTGACCTGTGGAAGTTGTTTGAGGTTTAGTGCTGAGATGGTTTGAATCATGATGATTAAAACCATGTATCAACAACTTTAACACAGAGATTATGATTAAGACTAACATCTAAATGAAAATGTTTAATGTTGATGTGAATGCTTAAATGATGTACATTATGAGTAATGTACTGAGACAATGGTACACATATTCATTTAATATTTACTCTCATATTTTTCCCATAATATGCTTATTGAAGTTACAACACGTTTAAATCATTTAAATATTGTATTTTTGATGATGCAAAAGTAATTCAGAAGGGAAGTTAAAGATAAAACTTACACGGAAAGTAAGATATAATGGAAGTTAAAGATAAATCTTATAAACAGTAACAGTATAATACATTTATGCTATAAAGATAATAATATATAATGTATAATATACTTTGTATATAAAAGGGATAACAATTCACTCAGGAAAAGCTTAGAAGAAACAAGCTTTAAAGAGATAGAGAAGTACACTGGATGACGGTCTATGAGAGACTGGCTCAGGTTACAAGCAGGCCTTTCCAGCGAGGAGGAGTCTGCCACAAGACCTTCTGTCTCTGAGCACACAAACATAAAAAACTTGAATTGACTCAAATGCCTCTTAGGAAAAAAAAAAAAAAGTTTAGAAAAAACAAGAGGTTGCTTTCCAGGTCAGTTCCTGCTGGTGCCAGAGAGCTAAATGTACTTTTGAATTAGGATAATGGGTTTCCTATTGATGAATTGTATAGGAGTTAAATTGAACAGTTACTTTCACTGCCTTTATCTGAGGGATATTTAAATTATAGTTTTTCTACTAATGGAGAAAATATGCTTCTTTCCAAAATGCCAAAAGCTGATGTAAATTGTGAACATAAAAAAAAAATCTAAAAGCTGTTGATTAGAAGTTGTAAAATAAAGCTGACAAAGACTAAATATATTTTAGTGATTGAAATTTTGAGCTACTGTAACTAGGGAAATTCCCCAGTGGGGGCTAAATAAAACATTTCTTATGTCATATAGGTGATAAACAAAAAGTTGATTTTTTGATTTCAAAGACAAATCATTTGTAGGAATGACTAATTTCTTCAAAAGACAAAAGAGTCAGTAGCAGAGTTTAGTCAAATGCTTACAGATGCTATTGTGATCTGACATATTTGGGTTAAAAAGAATTAGGATTTTTGTACATAAAACATATGTTTATGAAATATAATGTTTTATTGTCATCAAACTGCCCGACAAATATATAGGCCTACAGGTCCAGCTGAAATGATTAGTTGCTTAAATCAATGAGTTGATTGACAGAAAACTGCTTTGATCATTTCCAGATTAAGTAATGTGAGGACTTTTCTATAGTGCTTTTTAATACCTTAAGTACATATCTTAGGTAATATCCTTAATGAAATATTGCTGGTAACAGAAAAATGTTTACAGATGGAATCAGTACTTACTTTGTCCACTATAACTATCTGTATGAACCTTGTTGAATTGACTAATCCTAATGTAACAACATTTTTGAATCAATGATGACATAGATCAGACTTAGGAAAGTGGTATGTTTAAATGCTCCTTTCTTACAGAGGCTCAGAACAGCCGAGAAAGGGACTACACACACACACACACACACACACACACACACACACACAGACACACACACACACACACACACACACACACACACACGAAACAGTGCTGAAGACTTGTTTCCTACGATTTGTCAAGTGCTAGTGGACGAACCTCTGACAATGGAAGAAAATGGAAGACGCTATTTGTAATCATAAATGTAATTTGTGTATTGTGTTTAGGTTGTAATCAAAAGAGTGGAATGTAATGGCAAATTTACATTTAAGCATGATTCTTTATATTTTTGTCTTATTTTCTTCTCTATTAGCTTTCTCTCACAATGCTGAAAGGGAGTTTATCTCATTCCCACATGTAGAATCTGATTTTAATTAAGTGAGAATCACAAAGTCTGGAACATAATGTGAGCATTGTTTGTCTGAACAGATAGGGGATACAAGGTCACCCTAAAACTATCTCATCTGATACATTTAGTTCTCCCATGCCAGTTGAGATGCAACTGGGGGGTGAAAGTCGTACAGGGGGAAGGAGGCGAAATGGCTCCAAGATGTCTCTTGTGTTTTTTCTTGATTGTCTTCTTGTGTATCAGATTGTCTGTGAGAAATGTAGAGTCATAATAAGCCAAGTGTGTGTGTGCTGTCACTCTGAAGATGTATTTAAGCTCAGTGTTTCTGTTCACTCATTTGAAGAGCTTTTCCACACCTGTGCTGCGTGCCTTCTGTGAAATGTGTACCTCCTATATTTGCAAATATACTTAATAAAATACAAAAAACCTAACTTGGTTTAGTCTTCGACTGTCTTTATTTTGTTTTACCTTCTATTTTTAAAACATCTACACCTGCTGCATCGAAAAACTTCCACCACAGGATTTCATCTGGCTTTACAGGATTTACAGCAGATCAGTGGAAAAACTGGACAACCATTTACTCACTGTTTTGTCTGAAGGGGCTTATCAACAACAGACACTATGACATGTGGTTTGACTTTGTGCAGGCTTGTATCATACTCTGCTCCAGAGTCATATCCATCAATAGACTGGAAGTAGCAGATGGATACCTGCAGACATTTCTCTCAACATTTGTCGAACTGTTTGGCCCATTGCACTGCACCCCCAACATGCATCTACATCTTCATTTGAAAGAGTGCATTTTGGATTACGGACCAGTTTATTCTTTTTGGTGTTTTTCATTTGAGCGTTTTAATGGAATACTGGGAAAGTTTAATAACAACAATAGGACAATTGAAGTCCAGATTATGAGGCAATTTCAGCAGAGCCAACAGCTTCATATGCCATGGACATGTGAATATGGTGCTGAATTTGTAGTCATACTTTATCCAGTATTTTAGGAAGACAAATGGTTGGGACTTTGTCATGCAATGACACAGCTGATATTCTTTATGTGAAACACAGTGTTTTGGTGTCAGCAGAAAGACGTCTCTTAGAAAACTGTACAGTGATGCCTCTGTCTCCATTCCACCAGACAATCTTGGATGAGCCTGCTGGCAGTGTAACATTTATTTTTGTCATGTCGTTTTCACCATGTTGTTTATTAAACCTTTTGCTTAACTTTCAATTGGACCCAAGCCTTTCTCCTTCCTCCTCAGAAATCAAACAAACACGTCGTTCTTTTAGATTTTCTAACACATGCAAACAGTAAACATATCTAAATGTAACTTACTCAATCGATGGATCTAGAGCAGAAAGGTCAGCATATGTATATGCTAAGTGGTGTGGAAACACTAACAGTTTTGAGGAACCCATCCTTGACCCTCTAGCAAAACTACGACCAGCCATTATAAAGCAGTTTAAAAGGTACTGCATTCAAACATGTTATTGCACAAGTTTCCTGGCTTCATCCCCATCCGGACAGACATTTTTATGGAAAGCCAATAGAAGTTTGGAGCTTGCAGGGAACAGACATGTCATACCCAGCATCATTTCTGCCTGTTGAGCGCATTACTGGGAGATGTGTGGTTAACACATCCACTGTACATTTAAGCAAGACCAAAGAAAAGGTCACTGTAGTCATGCCACTATGCACAGTGAGTTGAGCTCTAGGAGACTGTGATGTTGTTTGCATGGAATGCACATTTTACCTTTGTGGTAAAAGCCTGATTAAAACTAATTGTTGAAATAAATTGTTTTGTGTATCTTTTTTACATAACATTGGCCATTACTAATGACATACACAGTAATTAATCTAGCATACTTTCATTAAATAAATCAATTCAAGCTAAAATTTAAGAGTCTATAATTAGGCTATACTGAGCCTGATCTATTTATATCAGAAATGTTCTTAAAATGAAGTTAATACCTTTTAGAAAAATGTCACCTGGGGTAAAACTCCCCCTGCTACCCTGATTTGCATTTGTATATCTCACAGCATGTTCATTTACATGTTAAAGCCTCCCCTAGAATTAGGGGGAGGGGGGTCATGGGGGGGACAACTGCCAAGCAAGGCCCACGTCAATTTCCGACAATTCACGGCAGTTTTTGGTGTTGCCTGTAAATTGCCGTGTGCAGTCATAAACCTGAACTTCCACGACAATCTACAGTGCCGCTTACTGACGAAAATCCCACTTTTCATGCAGTGGCAATAACAGATGACAAAGAGCTGCAGTTCCATGAAGAGCTTTAAATCTCAACTGAATTTTTTTCTGAAGACCACTCAAATCTGTAACCACTGACACTGATGTGGTGCTGACAAAATGTGTTTTGGGTGTATTTGTGTGCTTGTATGTGTGTGTATGTGTGTGTGTGTGTGTGTGTGTGTAGCGGATGGGATGCGGGTGGAGGGGGGGTGTTATTTGTATGTTTTTTATTGTGCCCTGCCAGGTGACTGCAGATGTAAATTATGGTAACATGTATGTTTAAAATTGTACATGGTCCCTAATAAATAAAATTAAAAAAAAAATTAAAAAGCACAGGAATTTTATGTGTTTGGGGATGACCGGGAAATAACGGGAGTAAAACCCATCATTCTCCTCCTCTAGAGGGACACGGGAGATTAGGCTATAGCATATTTTTCCCACAGCTCCGCCAACTCTGACATCAGAGCCGTTATCTGAACTTGAGATAGCATGATAGTTTTTACCACGCCGGTTAGAACCGGGGGAGGGCTGGCGAATTGAAGCGTATAGCCGTTTGTGATTAGCTTTAAAATCCATGTGTTCATCATGAGTAACATGCTTTTCCACACAGCACAGCGTTTCGAGAGCGGACACGCGCATGTCTTTTGTGTTGTCTGTTTACATAGCAGTGAGTATCGTGCCCTCCTCGCTGTAAGAAGCAATTTGTTTGTTTCTCACAAGCCGTGATAGGCAGAGTCAAAAGTGCGGCTGCTGCCCGATATATGCTGGGGATGCATGGCGGGGTCAGCAAATGAACTGTGTATTTGAATCAGAGTACCAAAAACAAGGCCCACTAAGGGGGGGACTCAGGACTCACCAATCCACGTCATCAGCTGGGAGGTGGAGAATAAGGAGAGTAGGCTATCAACACGCACTTTGAATGGGTGTTTGCTCCTGTTAATTCTGACACATTGTGGCTGGGCTTTGAATGCGTTACTGCATGTGAGCATGGCGGCGAGCCTGTCTGTGTGTGTGAGGAGAACGTGAGTCTCGGTGGCTGCAAGATGTTCAGAAGGGACAAAAGCGGACTGAGAGGAAACTGCTCTTTAGGAGAAACTGTGTGGCCCTTAAAAGCGGCGTTATGTTTCCAACTCTCAGCTGGAGTGAGACATGCGTTCCCGGCGCCCCGTCATTGTCACTGCCACTAACGCCGCTGTTTGCGAGTCGGCTCAGGGGTGGATTGGACCAGTGCATAGCGAGACATTGGTGCCGTCCATCTCCCGGGTTCGGAGAATGCTTACTCAGCATTCACACAGGTTGAGAACAAAAACCTTAACGGTGGGCAGGGAGCCCGCCTGATGCAGAGGAAAAAGCCACTGGTGCGGTGCTCCCCTACGGAGACAGCCGCAGTGGCGGGGCTTCGTAATCCTCTTCTGTTTCGAGCTCCAGTTCTCCCAACGGGGAGGAGGGAGAGCCAGTGCTGGCTAGAGAACCATCTCAGGGGGGATCCAAGTCAGCGGACTCTTGCGCGCCAAAAAGATCCCCTTCCAGGATGTCTGTGTGTCGCTGCTGGTGGTATCCTTACCTTAACCGACTGTCCCCCCGGCTGCCATCGTCTGTCGCTTCAGTTCCTCCGTCGGTAAGCGGGTGCAGAAATGCTTGCAGCCGGCGTGGTGCCAGCCCGGCGAACGGGGCCGAAGCACGCTTCGTAGCTCGGGTGGAGATCTGGGGGCAGGATGTAGCCGGTCCGACAATCGGTACACATGCGGACACCGCTGTTCTTCGAAGTCTTCAAACTGCTCGTCGCTGAAGAAAAATAGGGAGCAGATCTCTGGTCTCGCAACAGTAACTGTGGACGTAAGAGAGGCCCGTGCAGGGCACAAGAAATCTTCATGACTGCGCATGCACGAGGGATAAACCCAATAGCAACAGCTCTTAGAGGGCGAAGCCTATACAAAATAGAACAGAAGGTGGCAAAAACATTCAGAAATAAACATGGAACCAAAACATGACCCCACAGATTTACAATCCATGCACTTGGTTTTATTTAAGCTGTGCGCATGGGTTCACAATCCGTGCCCTCAGGGCCACGCTTTGCCCCTGGCAAAGCGTGGGCACAAATTAGTAAACAACATTGTTCTTCAGATAACAAGGAATGGTGTGGTGGTTTGGGGTTTTTGTTTCCTGTTCTCTAGTTCAGAGTGTTTCTCTGTTGGCCCTGCCTCTGTCTCCTGTGTTTTCCCCTCCTCCTGCCTGCTACTGCCAGCTGACTGCGCACACCTGGTCATCATTCCATATCACCGTTCTCCCGCCACGCACACCTGCCTGCCATCTACAATCAAGCTCAGTACTTCAACCCTGGCTCCACTCACTATCTCCGCTGGATCATTGTCTCTGCCACTCTGGTGACACTTGATACAAGCTCACTCTCTGAACATTTGTAGACATATCTGTCATTTTCCTGTGCCTGTCCTCACCTCTCTCGTGTCTCTCCCCTGCAGCCATCGTCTCCATGCCTCGCTCCCATCCCCAGTCAACTGGCTTCACCACTCAGTTCTTTCCCCACGGCTCTCCACTTCATCCTACCTTCGCTCCCGCTTCCAGCCTTCCCTCTTTGGATTCTCCCTGTTCCCCGGACTTCTGTGTCTCCTCCTCGGTTTCCCTGCGCTCCCCGAGATCCCTCGTCTTCCTATCCCAGTGAGTCCCTCGCCATCCTATCCCCTGTCTTCCCTCTCCATCCTAGCTTCTGCCCCTGAATCCCTCGTCCTCCTAGGCTTTGCTCTTGAGTCCCCTAGCTCCCTCGCCATCCTACCCCAGCAAGCTCCCTCGTCATCCTTCCCCAGTCCTCGTGTCTCCGCTCCTGTTTTTTGGCATCCGCCTCCCCACACCTCCACCTTCCTTTGTTAAAATAAACCTGATTTTGTTGTTGAACTTTGCGCTTGGGTCTGTTCTGTCCTTCCACACAACAGAATGGCATGGAACATTTCGAAAGTGTCTGCATCTGACAAGTAAGTCATATTTATCTAGGTTTAATGCTGTATTGTGTTTTGCATTGTACGTTTCACTGCTTTTGTGACGTAACATTGCATTTATTGTGCTTTTCACTCCAAAACCAAACACCTTAACGTATTATTACACATACAATCTGTCTAAGGTCAGTCATCCTCTCAATCTTAGAATAATGTTATCAGAGTAACGTAGATGAATGGTGTTCCGTGCAGTTGACCTTTTACCACAGATCGCTAAATAAATACTTCCAGTTCATGAATAAAATATAGATACTTGTCATCTTCATTTTTCCCTCTCTCATCCCGACCACCACCAAGACACCCACGGCATTTGTTTCTGTGTGAATCCAGTAAGTTTGCTTGATGGGCCCACAGTTCTTGACAATGGAGGGAGGGGAAGATGAAGTCCCAACAACAGCTTCTAAGGGGAGATGAGTAGAGCAGCGAAAATGTATATTGCAACTTGTTCTACGCTTCTCATAGTAACGTTAATGCTTTAGTTAACACGGTAACGTTAAACTGATGGCCCACTTTTACATACAGTTTTGCGAAAGTATGGTGATTAAAGCGTGTTGTGAAAGTAACAGGTTTTAACGTAAATTATAAATCCATCTCCACCTTCACCTTTGATGTTGCTACTGAAAGAAATCGCCATTTCTGACGTTAACGAATGTCAGATAAAACCATAGACTGTATAAAACAGGTACAACCGCTGATAAGCAACCCCATGTAACCACAACACCACAAGCTAATGTAGCAACTTATCCTATGCCTAACATTACACCTGAGCACTGAGTCAAAGCTGCTTAGCCACAACCACCAACACTCATTTCAATCAGGAGAGACCTCATTTGGTGAACAATTATTTATTGACGTGCACAATAATGATAAATGATTTTCTTTGGCGATTAGACCCCATCGTGACATTATTATATTTAAAGGGGGCCGAAAAGCCGTGAGTATGTAGGCTAGCCCCAGGATGGAGTCTAGACCCTGGTGGTGATAATGATAACTGACGAGGATGCTGTGATCTGGATGAATGAGAAGAGGGGCGAGCTCCGGAGAACTCAGATCTGGGAGTGGGAATGATGAACTGGAGGCAGTAGCGTAGGCAGAAATCACAGAGTGGGTGTGCCCAGAGAAAAGCAGATGGGCCTAGCCCATCCAAGACCAATAATATGTTCTGATACACATATGTTAACCTGAATAGGTAATTATAACTATACTTGCATGAACACACACAGCTGACAGACACAAGGGCATCATTAATCAAGCTTTACGCCGCCTTCACATTGGCACAGTAGATACGGCTGCGAAACGACCGGAAGTCATTCATTTCCTATGGAGATTCGCAGACTGCATGTGAATGGGTCTGAACCAATGCGAACAAGTACGGTGCGAAAAAAAATCGGGTCCGTTGGTCATCCGGATGCATTAAAAAAGTTGAACTCGTACAGGCAACAGACGGTTCCTATTTGACAATCCGAGCGGAAGCTAGCGTTGCTATGGTACTGATAAACAAATCTGAATTCTTAACTTTTAATAAAATAAATAATGACTTCATAACAATACGTTGTCATGTAATTTTTTTATTTCATGATTTCCTAACGTTATTAGGGCAGTTAACACAATTAAAATGTATAATTATATATTATATATTATTATATTAATATATATTATAGTGGCCGTTTCCCTCCCAAAAAAAACTTGCGCTCATTCACATACAGCCAGAATTCATTCCAACAATATTTGAAGCCTCTTTTATTTCACAGCTTATTTCAGACTTGGCTACATTTTCTTCTTCATACATACTTCTGGGAGGCAACTTTAACTGTACGCCTAACCCAAATATCGATATGTGCCCCCCCCCCCCGTTCTCTATCCAAGAAAGTGCAAAAATAGGTGAATTCCTCCGAGATTTAGATTTGTATGATGTTTGGAGGGTACTTCACCCCTAAGCTAAGGACTACACATTCTTCTCAATTCCCCATCAGGTCATTTCAAGAATAGACAACTTATTGTCTTCAAGAACAATTTTGGGCAGAATAGCTGACTGCACAATTGGTACCAAGCTCCTTTCTGATCATTCCCCTATCAGTCTAACTATCTCGCCCCCTTATAGAGACCCGGCCTGCAGACATTGGAGACTGAACCCTACTTTACTAAGTAACTAACCTTTTGTGGAATATGTTACAATAGAATGGCAGCAATTCATCAATTTTATTTATAGTATCAAATCATAACAAGAGTTATCTCAAGACACTTTACAGATAGAGTAGGTCTAGACCACACTCTATAACATACAAGGACCTAACAATTCTAGTAAATCCCCCAAGAGCAAGCATTTAGAGGCAAGGAAAAACTCCCTTTTAGGAAGAAATCTCAGACAGACCCAGGCTCTTGGTAGGCGGTGTCTGACGGTGCCGGTTTGGGGTGTGATGAATAGTGGCAATAACAGTCACAATAAAGATAATGGAACAGTGACTAGAAATAGTAGTTGTAGTAGTTCATGGCATAGCAGGGCGTTACAGGACGTAGCAGGGCACAGCAGAGCATAGCAGGATGTAGCAGGATGTAGAAGGACGTAGCAGGACACTGCAGGCACCACAGAGCGTAGCAGGGTGTAACAGGGCATAGCAGGGCGTGCATCAGGACCACGGCGACAACTGCAACCATGATTTTGGTGCCACCCTAATCCAAGGAAACATGCTGGGCGAAAAAAAACATAAGGACTCCGGGGAATAAGCTCCCCAGAGCTAGTTTAGTAACAAGCATTTCTGGGACATGGATGCAGACAAATGGAAAGAGAGAGACGAGAGAAGCTTAGTGTGTCAAAGGATATCCTCCGGCAGTCTAAAACTATAACAGCATAATTAAGAGAGACAGGTTAAGGAGAGAAGCCTGGTCGGGCTAGAACTCTCCCCAACCGGATCGGGCTGTACTGGTCTGCCTCCCTCTACTTTGATTATATTATTGATTATATGGTATATGAATCTGACGACTATGACGAGAAGCAGGTGGGCCGGACTAGGCGGACGCTGCAACTCCTCACTCCCTAACTATAAGCTTTATTGAAGAGGAGAGTTTTAAGTTTACTCTTAAATGTGGTGACAGTGTCTGCCTCCCGAACCCAGACTGGGAGCTGGTTCCACAGGAGAGGAGCCTGATAGCTGAAGGCTCTGGCTCCCATTCTACTTTTAAAGACTCCAGGAACCACAAGTAACTCTGCATTCTGGGAGCGTAGTAATCTAGTGGGACAATAAGGTACTATGAGCTCTTCAAGATATGGTGCTTGACCATTTAGAGCTTTGTAGGTCAGAAGAGGGATTTTAAATTCAATCCTGGATTTTACAGGAAGCCAATGCAGAGAAGCTAATACAGGAGAAATATGATCTCTTTTCTTAGTTCTTGTCAGAACACGCACTGCAGCATTCTGGATCAGCTGGAGAGTCGTAAGGGTTTTATTTGAGCATCCTGATAATAAGGAATTACAATAGTCCAGCCTGGAAGTAACAAATGCATGGACTAGGTTTTCAGCATCGTTTTGAGACAGGATGTTCCTAATTTTGGCAATGTTTTGAAGGTGAAAAAAGGCTGTTCTTGAGGTCTAAGAGGGCGTTAAAGGATATATCCTGATCAAAAATAACTCCTAGATTTCTGACAGTAGTGCTGGAGGCCAGGGCGATACCATCCAGAGTAGATATAGCTTTGGATAATGAGGTTCGGAGGTGTTTAGGGCCCAGCACAATAACTTCAGTTTTGTTTGAGTTTAACATCAGAAAATTGTAGGTCATCCATGATTTTATATCTTTGATGCATGCTTGAACTCACTGGTTTCGTCTGGCTTGATTGATAGGTATAATTGGGTGTCATCCGTATAACAGTGAAAGTTAATTGAGTGTTTCCTAATAATATTGCCTAGAGGAAGCATATATAAGGTGAATAGAATTGGTCCAAGCACTGAGCCTTGTGGAACGCCATGGCTAACTTTAGCGGGCCTGGAGGAATCTTCGTTAACATTAACAAATTGAGATTGATCAGAGAAATAGGACTTAAACCAGCTTAGTGCGATTTCTTTAATGCAGTGTTCCAGTCTCTGTAACAGGATGGTATGGTCAATAGTGTCGAATGCAGCACTAAGATCTAGTAAGACAAGTAGAGACAAGTCCTTTGTCTGAAGCAGTTAGAAGGTCGTTAGTAATTTTCACCAGTGCTGTCTCTGTGCTATGAGGCATTCTAAATCCTGACTGAAAGTCCTCAGATAAACTATTGCTATGTAGAAAGTCACATAACTGATTAGCAACTACCTTCTCAAGGATCTTGGAGAGAAAGGGAAGGTTAGATATAGGTCTATATAGCCTGGCTAAGACCTCAGGATCGAGGGTGGGTTTTTTTCAGAAGAGGTTTTATCACAGCTACTTTAAATGACTATGGGGCGGTTTCCCAGACAGAGATTAAGGCTAGTCCTAGACTGAAAAAGCCTTTTAACGCAGACTAACAGAAATCTGCTTTCTTGGTCATGTTGTAAAATAGTCCTAGACTTGGCCTAGTCCTGGATAAACTAAGCTGATTTCCTGAAGGAAGATCAGAGATACTTCAGGACTAAATTGAGGCTTAAATTAAACCACCCAGGAGGCAGGTTTAACTTCAGATTATGAGTTGTTTGTTAAAGAAGACACATGGATTACTTGGAGTATGTCAATGAAGAACAACGAATACCACCAGCTAGGCAAGTTCTTGCTGACAGGAGTGACCCATTGCAATGCTTTGATGACATTAGTTTTCGAGATTGTTTTCGAATGCATAAAGTAAATGTTGTGGATCTCATTTCACTTTTGGAACCAAGGCTTTCATCTGTTACCCAAAGAGGACGACCTGTAGCAGTTTGTCTGCAGGTGCTCATAACTTTACGATTTTTGGCATGTGGCACCTTTCACAGAGAAACTGGGGACTTATGTGGTGTCAGTGAACCTACAGTATGTAAAGTCATTCACAGAGTATGCATGGCTATTTGTGAATTGAGAAGACATTACATAAACTTCCCTGATGCTGTGACCCAGGCAAACTACAAGGTACAATTCTATGAATATGGGAACTTCCCAGGAGTCATAGGCTGCATAGATGGAAGCCATATTCCCATAAAACGTCCCTCTTCTCCAGATGCTGAGGAATACAGGAACCGCAAGAACTGGTTTTCTATAAATGTCCAAGGTGTATGCACTCCCCAGTTACAGTTTTCAAACATTGTTGCGCATTGGAAAGGTGCAACTCATGATTCCCGGATCTTCCTTAACTCATCTCTGTGTTCTCAGTTTGAAAGAGGAGATCACAAGGGAATATTGCTTGGTGACAGTGGGTATGCTCAGAAGAATTTTCTGTTTACACCATACTTGCACCCAACAACTACTGAGCAAAGGCGCTACAACCAGGCTCATATGCGCACTAGGGGACTAGTAGAGCGCATGTTTGGGGTTTGGAAGAGTCGCTTTCAGTGCCTTCGGAAAACACTTAGATTCCAACCAAGAAGATGCTGCACCGTTATCATTGCAACAGCCGTTCTTCACAACTACCTGAAACAGCATGGATGCCCAGATCCCCCGATACAGGAGGATGACAATGTAGATGTACCACCATTTACAACAGACCACACAGAAGGACTTGCCTACAGAGATGCTTTTACATTGTCACTTTTGACATGGCCTTGTCACACTTCTGCTGGGATCTGATACATTTTCACATGTAATGAGCGAATGACTGTATTTTAAAAGTATTGTCTGGTATATTAAAGAAACACCCAAAACATCAAAAATGATTTAATAAACAATTTTTATTCCATATTCATTGTTGTGATATTTGAGACAGTTGCATCTCTCTCTCCTTCATCTTCATTTCCAGTTCTACTTGGAGGATCTTCATTTTCATTTCATGCTCCTCCTTAAGGTACTTCAACTTGTGTTCATGAAATTCAATGGCCAGCTTTTCGTGGATTGTGACTCTTTTGTTTTGATGACCGGTACTGGCAGACACTGCCACCCTAGTTTCTGAGGATGTGGAGGGTAAATTACCTTGCAGCGCTTCAGTTATGTCCCTTTGACTTTCTCCTTGAAAGAAAGAACAGTTCATATATAATCAAATAAATGCACATTAAATGAGAAATGTTCCACATCAAATGAAAGAGAATGAAACAAAGAAAGGAAAGTTTGAAAGGAGAGTACGAAATGCCAAAATATACCCATTGTAGTATGTGTGTGAACCCTCATCTGAACTGTCTAGATGGTCATCATCTGGTATGTTCTCCAAAAGTTGCTGGTTCTCCATTATTCCTGTCAGTAAGTCATCCAACTGATCAGTATCTTTATTTGCAGGTCCTCCACCAGTCTTAAACCTCTCTCTTCGGGCTTCTGCAGCAGTTTTTTTAGGTTGATTTTTATATTCTTCCACAAAACCTGTACCAAATATAATACTGTAGTGTCAATCCATTGATATCACAGAACAGTAATAAAATACAGCTATCAAGGTAATACAAATTGACAATCCTTACCTGAAGCTGTTGTATTGTTCTTGTGGATGTTTGTTCATTTGCATTAAATTCATTACAGATGGATTTCCATGCATTCCTTTTCTTTGATTCCACAGCAGATGTGTGCTGTTTGTCTTCAATGACCGGGTGTCTTGATACTATTGTCTTTAAAAGACTTTTCTCATGCTCACTAAAGTTTTTTGATCGCAGTCTCTTTTCTGCTGCCATTGCTTTCCTTGAATTTCCTTCTCCAGTTCCTTATGTTTTAGGTGTTTCGTGGTCCATTCCATGTTTTATAGGCAACCTCAGTCCAGCTAATTCAGACTGGCACAGGTGGTTTTAAATTAATCTTGTTTACTTTAGTACAAAACTTTATAGTCCAGGTGTTCTTAATCTCTAATTAGTTTGTTTCAGAAAGCCATTTATTGAGCAGTGATTAACTATTCTAGATTAAGGCCTAGTCTTGGCCTAATTTAAACACTGTCTGGGAAACCGCCCGCATGTACATAACCTGTTAATAAAGACATATTGATCATATCTAGTAATGAAGTGTTAACCACGGGTAATGCTTCTTTAAGTAGCCTCATTGGGATGGGGTCTAAGAGACAGGTAGATGGCTTAGCTGAAGAGACCTTTAACATTAATTGTTGAAGGATAAAAGCAGTTTAAGTATATGTCAGGTCTTGTCATTCTTTCTAGTGGTCCTGCATTTAAAGGTGAACCGTTAGAAGTTGAAGGCAAAAGGTGATGAATTTTATCTCTAATTGTTATAATTTTATAATTAAAGAAGCTCATGAAGTCGTCACTACTCAGAGCTATAGGAATATATGGCTGCCCCACTAACAGAACGTTTAGGGAACTGGGGAACATTAGTTTCTGGTTCCCTAAAGGTTAGTTCGAACCAAACCAAAAACTAACGTTTAGGGAACGTTCCCTCAGGGTTATAATGTTCCCTAAACGTTAAGGAAACCAACCAACTGAAACGGTCTCCTGTGGTTGCACTGTACCTCCACACAATGTTCTTGTTTGGTTGTTTTTGGTTGTTTTTGGTTGTTCTGAGTGAGGTTTTGAAATGATTATTTAAACAATCTCCATTTAAGTTTTTGAAGCAGCATATAAAAGGTTTGCTGTCACTTGATTTAGATTTACTCAAAAATGATTGGTCTCATAAAATCTGAGTAAGATAAACAGAATAGCAAGAGAATATATTTATTTTTAGGCTGATAATTTAGCTAAAAACAATACTTTTGTGCTTGATTTCGTTTTTTAACTGTATTAGGTGAAAATACTTAAAACAAGAATCTTTCAATAGAACGATTTTCACAACTAAGAAAATTCACTTCTTTCATTTCACTTCTAACAAGTTCAGTGTACAAATCCAACTGTTACACCCCCACGCCAGTAGGGGGAAGACTCTGCTTTCAGGGGACCGATTCAAGTCCTGTCCTGACTTCCGTGTTGGATACATGACCTAATTTCTTTAACTGTGTGGACCTATATGCGGCTTCGTGACCTCACGAAAAAGTGAAATACGTTAGTTTCATGATGTTGTGGTTGTAATGCAAGGGTTTGGGGTTTAACCTTAAGCCCTTTCCCTCTTAGGGGTTTGTTATATTCCGGTTTTGATCAGGTTGACCAAAAAGAGGTTTTGAACACTTTAGCAGTTTTTCCCCTCGTCGCCATCTTGCGACGAGGTTTTGAACAAGCAGTGAGTTGTTCAAAACCTTAGTAAACTGTACACAAACAATGTTCTCAATGCTGAGTTCATGTGTAGAGCCCCTGGTGAGACTTCGAGCAAAGTTTCATGTTGTGCCGAGCCTTCTTAGTGTTTTAAAAATAGTTATTTTGATGGCGATCATATTAGCCCCTAGCTCTCAAAAGGCCATTTGACCAGAAAATGAGAATACATTAAATCTTGAAAGTGGCGCTTCTGTACTAAATGCTTTTAAACGAAAGTTTGACTCGGGTACATTCACAAAAAGACTATAGGTTGCATTTCGGCGAGAGTTATGCTTTAAATGGATTGCATATATATATTGCGCTTTGTTTAAGTCTTTGTTTGCTGTGCTGCTGTGCACGACGTGTGCTTGGCGGCCATCTTGCAATGCAATGCTATTTTCCTATTTAAGTGAATGGGGAAGCATACAGGAAGGGACGGAATATGTGTAGGCTACACAGCTGCCTACTAACTTTACAAACTAACCCCATGCATTTCTATGGATGCTATGTCTCCATTTGTTAGGTTCTGGAAGTTGCGGACCCAAAGGCAGAGAGCAGGCAGGCAGGAGATGGCTTGAGTTCAGGAATTTATTGAAACAACAAGCACAGCACAGGCTGGAAAAACCACAGGAACAAAACACAGAAAAACTCACAAGACGCAGGGAAGGACACGAACACACGCAGGGTGGCAGGGCACGGACACGAACAGACTCAAACACTAACATACAATGATCTGACACAGGACAAGGGGAACACAAAGACTAAATACACAGGGTAACGAGTAAACGCAAGACAGGTGACACCAGGGCTGGGGAACAGGTGGAGCACATCAGACAATCACACAGGTGGGAAAACACAAGGTAAAGCAGGACAAGACAAGACAGAGAACAGTATCAAAATAAAAAACAGGAAACTAAGCAAAATGCACAACAGAAACAGACTACCAAAATAAAATACACACCAACCCATAACAGGACCATCCCCCCCCCCCCGGGACAGATCCCAGATGTCCAACAAAAAAAAAACAGGCAGAAACAACCCAGGGAGGGCGGAGGGGGCCCGGAGGAGGGACGACCCCAGAAACAAAATAAATCAACCCCGGAGGGGCGAAAGAGAGTCCGGGGGAGGCAGAAAGCCACTGGGGACCTGGGAACAGAAAGTCACTTGGGCACAACGCCCTGGGGCACAGGCAATAGGGAGTCACAGGGAACAGAGAGTCACTGGGGCACAGCGCCCTGGGGCACAGGGAACAGAGCGTCACTGGGGCACAAGGAGCAGCGCCCAGGGGCCCGGGGAACAGAGAGTCACTGGGGGACAGCGCCCTGGGGCACAGGCAACAGAGTGTCACTGGGGCACAGCGCCCTGGGGCACAGGGAACAGAGTCACTGGGGCACAGGAGACAGAGAGGCCTCTGCAACAGGGGACTGAGAGCAGCAACGAAGGCAGAAACCTTCTGGCCACCGGCGACGAAGGCGGAATCTCTCTGGTGGCCGTACTGGACGTCGAGGGCACTCAGGCGGCCAGGCAGGACGTCGAGGGCACCGAGATGACTGGCGGCGAAGGTGAAGCCTCTCTGGAGACTGGCGGCGTAGACGATATCTCACAGGAGGCCGTCCGTGAAGGCGAATCTCTACTGGAGGCCAGCGGCGGAGGCGAATCCCTTCTGGAGGCCAGCGGCGGAGGCGAATCCCTTCTGGAGGCCAGCGGCGGAGGCGAATCCCTTCTGGAGGCCAGCGGCGGAGGCGAATCCCTTCTGAGGCCAGCGGCAGAGGCGAATCCCTTCTGGAGGCCAGCAGCGAAAGCGAAACCCCTCCGGGTGACAGGCAGACCGAGCAGGAGAAGGGTCAGCTGGGCTGAAGACAGGCGACAAGTCGGCTGGGCTGAAGACAGGCGACGGGTCAGCTGGGTTGGGGTCCGCCAAACAGGCAACAGGAACAGAGGTCGACAGGGATGCCGACAGGGCACGAGAGGCAGGAGTGGGGTTGACCGAAAACCAGGGCAAAGTCACTAGGGAGGTCTCTGGGGCTCCGGAGACCAACAAAGCCTCAGGGGCAGTCACTGGGGAGGTCTCTGGGACGCCGGAGACCGGCAAGGCCTCTGGCTTGCCCGTAGACGTGGACTCTGGGAGAGCTGTCGATGTAGACTCTGGACGACTGGAAGACTCTAGCAGAGCGGTCATCGGAGACTCTGGACAGCTGCATGTCAGCGGCGGTTCTGGGCGGCTGCACGTCAGCGGAGATTCTGGGCGGCTGCACGTCAGCGGAGATTCTGGGCGGCTGCACGTCAGCGGAGATTCTGGGCGGCTGCACGTCAGCGGAGATTCTGGGCGGCTGCACGTCAGCGGAGATTCTGGGCGGCTGCTAACCAGCTGGGGATCTATGAGGCTGCTAGCCAGCCGGGAATCAGGGATGCTGCTAACCAGCTGGGGATCTAAGAGGATGCTAGCCAGCCGGAGTTCAGAGAAGCTGCTAGCCAGCCGAAGCTCAGGGCGGCTGCTAGCCAGCCGGGAATTAGGAAAGCTGCTAGTCAGCTGGGGATAAGGAAGGCTGCTAGCCAGCCGGGAATCAGGGATGCTGCTAACCAGCTGGGGATCAGGAGGGCTGCTAGCCAGCCGGGGATTCCTGATCAATGACAACCTGGGGACACTAGGGAACTCGGAAACGTTAGGAAACTCGGGAACTCTAGGAAGCTCAGGGAAGCTGGGCAGTGCTGGGACACCGGGCAGCTTGGGGACACTAGGAAAGCTACTAGCAAGCCTGGAGTCAGGGGGGTTACCAGGTGGCCTGGGCTCAGGAGGGCTACTAGCTAGCTGGGGCTCAGAGAGGCTGCTAGCCAGCCGGGGCTCAAGAAGGCTGCTAGCTAGCCTGGATTCAGAGGGGCTGCTAACTAGCCTGGGCTCAGGAAGGCTACTAGCTAGCCAGGGCTCAGGGAGGTTGCTAGCTAGCTGGTGCTCTGAGAGGTTGCTAGCTAGCCTAGATTCAGGGGAGCTGCTAGCTAGCGGGAAATCTGGGAGGCTACTAGCTAGCCGGGGATCAGAGAGACTGCTAGCTAGCCTGAGCTCAGGGGGGTTGCTGGCTAGCTGGGGCTCTGGGAGGCTGCCAGCTAGTCTAGATTCAGGGGAGCTGTTAGCTAGCTTAGCTTCAGGGGAGCTGCTAGCTAGCGGGGAATCTGAGAGGCTGCTAGCTAGCCGGGGCTCAGGAACACTGGTAACACAGGTCAGCTCAGGAACACAGGTCAGCTCTGGAACACTGGTAACACAGGTCAGCTCTGGAACACTGGTAACACAGGTCAGCTCTGGAACACTGGTAACACAGGTCAGCTCTGGAACACTGGTCAGCTCAGGAACACTGGTAACAGGTAAGCTCGGGCTCGAGGCCGTTGGACATCGAGGACTCTGGGCTGAAGAGAGGGTGAAGCAGGGCATGGCGACGGGAGCCGTGACGTCCCTTTCCCCGTCTTCGGCCTCCACGGGTCCCAGGAAAGATGGCCAGACGGGTACCCTCCAAGGACTGCTGGGGGTCGGAGGTGTACGCCGACCAGGTTGCATAAGAGGAGTTGCTAGCGGGAATACTGGTCCTCTGATTAACAGCTTGAAAGCTGGCTTTGGCATCCTCAGTACGTCTAGCACACTGAACTAAGTACTGGTAAACAGTCAAAAAAGTCTCTGGCTCTCCTCCAGGCGTAGAACTGACAGGACTAGGTGTAGGCTGGGTGACGGACATTAAACCTGTAGTCAAACTGCTAGGCGGTGGAGGAGTAGGAGTGGAAACAAATCTTTGAATCCATTTAGGAATTGAGTCATTAAGCCAGGGCTTTCCTGACAACTTAACACAAGCGAATGACAAAATTGAGTCCCTCTGGAAATCACTGTCAGCCTCCTTCCACATGGTTTTAAGCTCAATCATGTCACAAATTATCTCGTAAAGCTCATCTGTCTTAGACTGTACATGTTCCATTTTTTCCAAGTCCGTGGAAGCTGCCATAGTAGAAGGAAAAAACAAAAACTGGGCACCCACCGGAAAAAGAAGCCACTCTGCTGGGTCCAAGTGGTCAGATCATTCTGTTAGGTTCTGGAAGTTGCGGACCCAAAGGCAGAGAGCAGGCAGGCAGGCAGGAGATGGCTTGAGTTCAGGAATTTATTGAAACAAAAAGCACAGCACAGAGGCTGGAAAAACCACAGGAACAAAACACAGAAAAACTCACAAGAAGACGCAGGGAAGGACACGAACACACGCAGGGCACAGGCACAGACTCAAACACTAACATACACATACAATGATCTCACACAGGACAAGGGGAACACAAAGACTAAATACACAGGGTAACGAGTAAACGCAAGACAGGTGACACCAGGGCTGGGGAACAGGTGGAGCACATCAGACAATCACACAGGCGGGAAAACACAAGGTAAAGCAGGACAAGACAAGACAGAGAACAGAGTATCAAAATAAAACAGGAAACTAAGCAAAATGCAGAACAGAAACAGACTACCAAAAAAAAATACACACCAACCCATAACACCATTAGAAAGTCTCTGGGCTACAATGAAAAAATCCTGAGAAATCCTGTCACATACAATGCTTACATACATTCAAATATTCTTTTTGCAATCAGTACAAATTGTATGGTCTTTTATTTCAGATGAATCCATTCCACAAGCAAGAAAGCATTCCAGGACGGAGCATGTGTCCGGAAGCCCTGTCCGTAAGTTAACATTTATGCATGCATTTAAGAAACCAGAGTCATATTTCCTACCATGGAACTATTGACACTCAACCTGGTGCATATCATGTGACTGTTCTGATGTGTTTGTCTCTTCCTGCCTATGCCTATGTTTTACAGCAACTTTTCCTGACAACCCTTGGAGGTTCAACCAGAGGTACTGCCATCCGTCGCATGCTACTGCGAGTGGCAACCAATGACATCCTAAAACCATATAGCCTGCGGGGTATAAAGGCAAAGAAGGCCTTCCAGGATCTGACAATCTGCAGGCTTATAACAGGCAGGTGTTATTTTATTGTTTTCAGTATTATGCTTTGCTTGGCTGATAAGAGGTTTTAATTTGACTTGTAACTTTGCTTCATTTTGACTTCTACTCTAGCGGCCTCCCAGAAAAACGTCCCCGCGCTGACTGCAGCAGACGTGGAGGACCCCACAGTGCTCCACTCCCTCACAATATCCAACAGCCCAGTGTCAAAGGTGGACTCATTCAAGTTTCTGGGCTCCATCATTTCCCAGGACCTGAAGTGGGAGTCCAACATCAACACCATCCTTAAAAAGGCTCAGCAGAGGATATACTTCCTATGGCAACTGCGGAAGCATGGCCTACCACAAGAGCTATTGGCCATCTTCTACACTGCTGCCATCCTCCTGCCTCGTCCCCTCTGGCAGGCGCTACAGATCCCTGACACAAAAACAGCTTCTTTCCCACTGCCATCACTATCCTGAACTGCTAATAAGTGGGGTCATCCCCTCTTTGGCCTATTCACCTACACATTACATACTTTATCATTCCAATATGCATCTTGCACACTACATTACTTTACTCCATGTGTACTTGTATTGATATTATGTCTTATTTGTATAGTTGTATTTTTTGTATTTTGTGTTATGTGCCTACATGTATATTGTTGTCTCTATTGTACAGTACTTCTGATTATCATATATATTTTTTAATTTTTGGTACCATGGTTGTTAAAGTTTTTTAAAGGTTAGGGAATGTAAAAAAGAACGTTAGGGGAACGTTCACTAAAGGTTATAACGTTAGGTTACAACATTAGGGGAACGTTCTCTAAAGGTTGCAACGTTAGGGGAACGTTCGATGTAACCAAAAACTTAAAAAACATTAAACCGACTTTCCATTACAACCAAAACCTAACCAAACCTAACCCTCAGGGAACATTCCCGCAACCAAAAACAAAAAAACAAAAATTGTTAGCTGGGTGGCTACAGTGCTGAAAAGAAACCTTGGGTTGTTCTTATTTTCTTCTATTAGTGATGAGTAATAGTCTGATTTAGTCTCATTTCTGAGGGCCTTCCTATATGTTTTCAGACTGTCTTGCCAATCTAAAAGAAATTATTCCAGTTTGGTGGAACGCTATTTTTACTTTCAAGTTTTCGCTAGGTTTGTTTTAATTTGCGAGTTTGCGAGTTATACCAAGGTGCTAGTTTCCTTTGCTTCATCATCTTCTTTTTGAGAGGAGCAACAGAGTCTAAAGTAGTCCGTAGCGAGGCCGTAGCACCCTCTACAAAATTATCAATTTGGGAGGGACTAAAATTAACATAAGAGTCCTCTGTTATATTAAGGAACGGCATTGAATTAAATGCTGTTGGAATATCTTCCTTAAATTTAGCTATAGCACTGTCAGATAGGCATCTAGTGTAGAAGCTTTTATATAATTTTGTATAGTCGGGTAGTAAGAATTCAAAAGTTATTAGAGAATGGTCTGATAATAAAGGATTCTGCGGAAATACTATTAAATCTTCAATTTCGATGCCTTATGCCAGCACAAGGTCGAGGGTGTGGTTAAAACAGTGAGTGGCCTTAATGCTAAGTGTAGTGTTGACCAATGAAATGATCCCTGCCCCGTTGAGGGTGCGTTTGTTTTACTTTAGAACGTCTGTTGCAGACGGCTGCTCTGTAACCGAGATTATTTACCCCTGCCGTCCATTGCTTTATTATTAGTATATGTCAACAATGTGCACAGAATGGTCGACACACTTTCACCTGCACCCATCAGGAAACGGGAGAAAGGTTTGAAGTGGGACATCAAGTTACGTCCACAACTACGAGGGTGTAAATCACGCACATAGCATATGGCGCTAGCATATAGCCTAGCTTGATGTCCGTAAACAAATAGATTTTCTTTATAGTTTAGCTAGATTAAGCAACATATGACAGACAGTATGTGTGTATTTAATGACCCCACTTTGTATTTTTTCCTCGTTTGGTTAACCATGTTCCTGGGGATCTGGCTAATTTCATGTTAGAGCCAATAGTAAAACCTAAACCGTAATATAACTTAAAAGATCACAAAAAACTGGATTGTTTGTGTCAGTTTTTGCATCAATGTTATGTGTTGTTAATCAGAATTTAGTCTTCATTCTTATTTATTTTATTTATTTATTTCAGGTTTATTTAACAGGGACAATGCACACTAATAATACATATAAAAATGTAAAATGCTCCAGAATTAGCCAAAAGGCTATTTTACATCGGCTGTCCCTGGACAGATCATGCAATGTTACACCTAAAAAGATAAAAGGATTACAATAGTACATACAGGTTTAGCCCAATATAAGTAAAATTGACTATAAATGTAAAAAATAAAAAATGACAAGATCCTTCATATAACATTAGTCTGAAAATGATGGATTCACATCGGTCTGTATAAAACATTGTAATGTTAAAGGGGTGATAGAATGATTATATAGGGTATTTCACGTTGTTCCTTAAGGTCTCCGAATAGGGTATGTAACATTGGTTGGGCTGAAAATGGCCCGGGTGCTGTTCTATGCTCCTAATGCAACCCTGTGAAATAGCCCTAGAATGAAACGAAAGGGTTTTCTCCGTTATGTGGTATGCTCATGAATATCTAGACGAGCTGCGTGCTGATTGGTTGGTTTCCAACGAACAAAGCTGCGAAGAGGCACAACACACAGCACAGCAACAGAGTCGGGTGTGGCTGCAGTCTGGATCCCAGGCATGAGATGGGAGTCATGAGACGGGAGGTCTCCAGGCTGCAGCCATACACTCTTGCAGCAACACAATCCCTTTTTTACTTTTGAGTCTGACCTTCTCAGCGCCACCTTTTCCCTTTTCTTTTTTGGCTTTCCATCATTAGACTCACACACTGTCTGTTAACGTTACCGAACTTCCAAACGTGCCGGGCAGCGGCCGGGCAGTGGCCGGAGCAGGAATGGCTGGAGCAGCTGAGGCCCGAGAAAATATCCCCGGCTGGCTTCAAACTTCATTTCTGCTCCAACACATTAACTCATCAACTAATGTTACTGTACAAAGCACCAGAGACACAGTTTAGTTACAGTTTAGTCATCCTCCTGTGTGTCACGCACACACACACACCAATGCAAAGTTTCGACACTTTCATTACAACCACTAGTGTTGTAACGTTACCCTTGGGACATAAAAAACCTCCACTTCCAGCTAGTTCAGTGTCTCCGCGCGGGGACATTTAGCGGAGAGTGAAGCCAACAGGCACAGAGACAGAGTTGTAACTACTATGCTCTTATCATGTCTCGTCCTGGTGGCTCCACAGCCCCTTGTTCCCAGAGGATCCATGTTGGGAACAAAAAAAAAGTCAACGTACTGTGAACCGCCACCGGCTGGCAGCTCCACAACAGCAGCAGTAGCAGCAGCAGCAGCAGCAGCAGCGAAAGCTCCAGCAGCACACTGCCCAAGGCAAGTCCTCTGCGCCGCCGCGTTAGATCCACAAGTCCCGTCCATTGTCCTATATCTACTCGTTCTAAATACTTTTCTCTGTGTGTACATGTACACACATGGGCCAGTATTCCGTTGTATAACCTGGAACACTGCATTTACGACCGTGGTTCATTTTCAATATCCTTGAAAAACTTCCAAACTTTCTTCTTTCTAATTCCCGTTAAAGTACACAACTAAACTAGTGTGTGAGATCTATGCAATCTACATTCAGAACACCAGCTGGTCTCAGACCAGTGGTCTGTATGTAAATTTTGGGGTGTGACAAAGGTACAGACCAGAGCCAATTGTACAGCCACCGAGTTGACGTCAACTATTAGCCTCGTTGGGATTCGCCAGTTTTCAGCGGCAGTTTCAAATTGTTAGATTTGCGTAGGAAAGAGGTGTCAATGGGACTTTGAGGTTCTATATATGCCTATTTTACCCACCGAACTGTTGTTATTCAACTATGACAAGGTAAACTCGGTTTTGCATTCTATCACCCCTTTAAGTACAATTTCACCACTATAATAAAAACAGATGAAATGGTATGCCTTTTTATTTGCTCCTTAAATAGCGGTTATTTTTTAAATTAATACAAAGCAAACTGAACAGAAAAAAACAAGTATTTTGTTTTACTTTCTTTTCTTCCAGGTGGGGCTGAAGGGCTCGACCACTGTTGAGCTGCTGCATCATAGCTGCACAGTGTCATATCACCAACCCATGAAAGCTAGAAGTCACCCTGCTGCTCCAGATCTACCTACTGTGTGGCTGGCTACAGACTACAACCATCTGCAAGTTTTGTTTGTACTGAACATCATCAACAGCTGCACTTAAAGTCTCTTGGGGTCATATGGGACTCGTTGTTCTCCATACTAGTACTATTAGTACAGACAACACTAAGTATCATTACTTAATCACAGTACATATTATTCTGGTGTACAGTGTTGACTTGACTCCCTGCTATTGATTATACATCACTTTATGCTTGCTACTACCTCATAACTTTACCTTAATTGCTCTTGTATAGTTCATTTATCTTCTACTAGTTGTATATACCTCCTGTTTAATTACATTATTCTTAATTTGTGTTGCAATACCTGAATTATCCCTCTTGTGAACACTAGGCTTATCTTATCTTTATTTTAGTTCATATCATAACCCCGCTCACAAACTCACCTGTACCTGGGTCATCTGTTTGCCAATATCAATGTTCCTGCTACAGTAAATCCTACAGGCAAAGTGTACTGCTTCACAGTAGTATGAACCATACGCTTTTTAGGTTTTGTGTCAAATATTGTGTAGTTTGTTATGAATTACTCATTGTTTTGACAAGGTAAATTAAAACCATTTAACAACCTGCAAGTGTCAGCTCTGGTAAATTTAATTGTCCTGTTTTTTTTATAAAGGTTACAGAATATGAAAAACCTATTTGCCTTGATCAGGGTTTTAATTTGTTGCAAATATGAACATGGCTTTAATAATGTGTATCTTATTTCTCTGAAACACTACAATGATTTAAAAAATATCAGTAATTAATTAAAAAAAAACAACTTAATTGATTGTATATGTCGGCAGACATTACAGGCACCTATTCATGTAAGCAGAGAAAACAGTAGTCTGTTCTCTCTTTTATCACTTTATGATTATGCAGGTGATACCCATGGTGGAGAAACAGGGGTGAAGTCCTTGTAGATCTCTGGCACTTTGAGGACAGACAGATCCAGCAACTCTTCACTGTTGTCTTTGTATAGTGTGCTCATATTTAAGACAAATTCATAGACATCAACAGTCAGTGTATGTTTTGGTCATTCGGCAGATATCAAAAAACAAAAAAATGAATGGTTATTTGATTTTCGTTTTAAAATACAAAATTTGAAAGTGAAATACAAGGCGTTTTTTTCCTTTTCATTGTCAAAAGGGAATGTGAAAATTTAAAACATGCTTCAATTTTCATTTTCTATTTCATATAACAAAAAAATAAATCACTGGAAAACAGAAATGAAAAAATGCCATTTTTTTCATATTCTGAGACCAGATGTTGCATTTCCAAGGCAGTAGCACGTTCTCTTAATACATCCATGAGTAGCACCGGTGTAGCATCCCAGTTTTGCTTTAATCCAGGCTGCAGTTGAGGGAAACTGTAGCCTAACTTCCTGAGCGACTGATCATCCGTTTTTTTGCACCTCTTTACATAAATATAGGCTACATAAATATGGCTATGATGAAATACAGCATGCAATATGAGGCAATACATACAAACATATGCATTAGTCATTGTCCAATAGCCTAAGTCCCCTGAAATAAATAAAAGTAAAACATATGTATATATGTTTTACTTTTATTTATTTCAGGGGACTTTTATTTATTTCCTTCTATTTATTTGCATGTTATAAAACATGAGCGCGGCAGATTCATCTGATTCCCAGCTTAGCTAGAGCGGACGCCAGCTCTGCAGACGGACCAGAGTCAGTCAGCACCGGGGAGCGAACATAGAGGGAACCGGGGACCAAGGTCACGGGCTGGTGGCTAGTTGCTGGCTAGTTGCTAGCTACCTGCAGCGGCAGCAGCGAACATTATAATATTAGACCCAGCACAGGAGGTCTGATCCCCATGATCTGATCCCGAACCGCCGGTGACTTTCTGCCAGATCAGCAAGCTTAACGGCAGCAACAGAAAGTTTGCTGGGATCAGACTTTGGCGCTGTAACGGTAACGTTAATGTAACAGCAAGGTTACAGCCCTGAACTGAAAGTCTATTTCCTCAGCTGTTTTGACTCTCTTCGGGCGAAGTTGTCTGCGGCGGGTAGAGACAGAGAGTCAGAGGAAGGCAGGGAGAGAGGGTAATAAATAAATGTGACATTATGAAATAAAAGTCCCTCCAAGCATTATCAAGAGTAGGCTATAGGTTTCCAAAGTCACTTAGCCTGTGCTGAAAGCAACACTGGTACACTGGCGCTGTTGCACTGGAAATGACAACATCCGGTCTCTGAATCTCTCTATCTATCTATTTGGCTCCTGCGATGGGTATGGGGGTATCCCATCCCTGTGCGTTGAGCCGACCAGATGAACCAGTTGATTCCAGAGCAGACGGTCTTGTGCCAGCTGCACCGCATCTCCCACCGCAACTCCAAGTTGTTGGAGGTCGTCCTAAAGAACGTCTAGCCATCGGATGCGGGGTTTACCTCGTGGTCGTCTCCAGCCTGCGGCCCTCGGATCAAATTGGAGAATGGCTCTCGTCGGATAGTTGGAAGGAAGGCGGAGAACATGGCCGAACCAGCGGGTACGACGTTGTGCAGCCAGGCAGGATGCTCTGGGCTGGCACGTGCGGGCTCTAAGCACTTGATTGGAAACCCGCTGGGGCCACCTGATGTTCTCAAGAGTTCTGAGAGCCCTGCTATCAAAGCCATCTAATCTTGCAGCCAGTGTCTTATTTAGGGGCCATGTCTCCGAACCATAAAGCAGGATGGAGAGTACTGCTGAGTTGTAAATCCGGAGCTTCGTCTTGCGTGAGATGGTCTGGTGTCGCCAGAGTGGTTTCCAGAGAGACTGCAGGGCTGATGCAGCCAGGGCTCTTCTACGGGTGATTTCTGGTTTTAGGTCCCCGTTATCTGTCACTATGGATCCCAGATACACAAAGTTCTTGACAGGCTCTACAATTTCATTGCCAAGCCGCAGGGAAGGTGGATGTGGTCTGTCACCGACATGCATGAGCTTGGTTTTCGCCCAGCTCACCTGGAGGCCAAGCTTCTCCGCCTCTTCACTGTATATGGCCAGAGCGTCAGTCAGCTGGCTGTAGGACGTGCTGAGCAGGATGGTGTCGTCAGCGTACTCCAGGTCAGTCAGGTGGTAACTGCCGAGGGACAGTCCGGGAACCCGCTCACAAACCCTAGACATCAGATGGTCGATGATGCAGTTGAAGAGATCATGAGCAGCCACACAGCCCTGGCGAACGCCACTGGAGATGGAAAACCAGTCTGAGTCTCTGCCGTTGATGCGGACACAGCTCTGAGCGTTGCTATAAAGCAGCTTGAACAGGGCAACAATCTTGGGTGGTGCTCCAAGGGCGTGTAGGATACTCCACAGTAAGGTGTGGCAGACGGTGTCAAAAGCAGCCTTCAGATCTATGAACCCGATGTAAAGATGACGATCTTTACGGAATTCATAGGTCTTCTCTATCAGCAAGCGAATGGTGGAGATTTGGTCTGTTGTAGATCGATTAGGCATGAAACCAGCCTGCTGGGGACGGCGGCTGCTTCTGATAGCTGGGAGAGCACGAGTGAGCAAGATCCTGGTAAAGAGCTTGCTGGGGATGGATAGAAGGGTAATGCCTCTGTGGTTGCCGCAGACTAGCCTGTCACCCTTACGTTTCCAGAAGGGCAAGATGACTCCTCTGGTCCAGTCGCTGGGAAGCCTCTCTGTCTCCCACACCTCGTTGAATAAGCCACTTGACAATGCTTTCACCGCCTGATTTTAGCATCTCAGCGGTTATTGCACAGATGCCGGGGGCTTTCCTGTTGTTAAGTTTTCCCAGAGCAGCTCTGACTTCCTCAGGTGAGACAGGGCCAGTGCTACAGACCACACTGGGGGCTGCAGCGTTAGCGGCCGATGAGATGGTGGGATTAGCCGGGATGGTACCGGGCTGCAGAAGGAGGCTGAAGTGCTCTTTCCAGCATTCGAGGCAGTTTGCTTCAGTTGATATAAGGTTGCCGTCAGAATCTTTCACCAGGGCTGTTTGCGGGGGCCATAACGGGCTTGGCGCAGCAGACTGAAGACACGGCTCATGTTGTTATTATTGGCCGCGGACTCTAGTTGTATAGCTTCTGCTTGCCAGAACTTCTCCCTATCCTCAGCTATAGCCACGTTGCGCTGGCGGTTTAGTCGCTGATACTCCGTCAGATCACCTCGGAGCCGGGCCTCGCACCGCTGGTCGATGATGTTAAGTGTCCTCTCCGATATCCAGGGCTTTTTCGGGGAGGGTCGAAAGCGTCCGAAGACATTGTGAGCTGACTGGATGACACTCTCCTTGAAGGTCTGCCAGTCATTCACCTTGTCAGTAGCCAGGTTATCAAAGGTGCAGCGGATGGCGCGACTGAAGTCTGTGGCGATGTTTGGATCACTGAGTAGGGAGGAGTCCAGGCGGGGCTGAGTCTTGGTGTGCTGGTTTGCTCGCAGCTTTAACTTGAGCTGGGCCACCAGCAGGCGATGGTCTGTGTTGCCAAGCTCTGCTCCTCGGTACACGCGGCAGTTGGTAACAAGCGACTTCCAGTGTCGAGAGATGAGGATATGGTCCAGCGCTTTCCTGGTTCTGCCATCTGGGCTGTACCATGTCCAGTGATGGATGAGCTTCCGAGGAAACCAGGTGTCAGCAACACAGAGGTTATTGTGGTGGCAGAGAAGGAGGAGGCGGTTACCGTTGTCGTTTGTGGACCTGTCAGCAAAGGTTGTGCCAACAGGTGAGCCTGTGGACCGTTCACTGCTAGACAGAGTGGCGTTGGCATCGGTGAGTATGATGGTGATGTCATGTGGTGAGGCTTGGCCAACAGCCTGGAGGAGTTGGTCAAAAAAGGCATCCTTCGCATCCTCATCAGCGACATCGGTGGGGGCATAAGCAACGATTACTGTCATCTTGCCGTGTTGATGGAGGAAGCGGGCAGACAGTAATCTGTCGCTCAGGGGTGTCCAGCTGATGAGGGACTTGTGGAGGTCCTTTGGGACAGCAAGTGCAACGCCATAAAGGCCTGTCCGTCTCTCGGGACCACTCCAAAAGAAGCAATGGTCGCCTGCTGTTATTTCGCCATTGCCGTGCCATCGGACTTCACAGAGTCCTGCCAAAGAGATGTTATAGCGGCAGAGCTCTCGGGACAGCAGAGTGGCAGCTCCGGGACGGAGGAGTGTCTGGACATTCCATGTGCCGACTCGGGTCCTGCGACCAAGGTTGATCCGTACTCGTTGGTCGGGGGCAGGCTGTGGTCCGTTACCGTGTTTAGCAGTCTGGCATCTTTCTCTGATCGGTCTCTGAATATGAAAGCATATTCTAAATTTCTCCCATCCCCTTTTGACCATGAAAAGGAAAAAACGCCATGTATTTAAATTTAAAATTTTGTATTTTAAAACGAAATAACCATTTGTTTTTTAGTTTTTTAATACCTGTTTGTGAAATGAAAATCGAATAACCAAAATATACACTGACCATCAACACATAAGATATTAGGTGTGCATAGCTTTCTTTAACATAATTACTAATCTCTTACCTTACCTTCTCTGCTTTGGTTTTGTGGACATCACAGTCATTTTCTCTCCCCGGTCTTGTTGTGCACCCTGTGAATTTAAGATGAAGAAATGATAAGTGTATGTAACACGATGTGTGTGTAGTTGTAGTATTTGAATTACAATTAAATTATTAAAGCTGCAAGCAGCGTTGGATGGGCCCTCGCACCTCTGCGCGCATCAGGGTTACTGGCAGACGCAGCTCCTTGCGACCGTGGTTTCACCAATGAAAAGGGAACTCCCTGCTGAGTTCAATGATACCTCACACAAGACTCTACGTCATACAGTTCATTTTAAATAAACCTTTACCAATAAAAAAGGAAGTCTCTGCTGAGTGCATTGATACCTCACATAAGGCTCTACCTTA
Source organism: Sander lucioperca (assembly GCF_008315115.2). Taxonomy (NCBI): domain Eukaryota; kingdom Metazoa; phylum Chordata; class Actinopteri; order Perciformes; family Percidae; genus Sander; species Sander lucioperca. The sequence continues at coordinate 28,493,906 of NC_050174.1, read as the reverse complement.
AATGGTTCAAATGTTATGAAAGGGGGTGTGGCTACAGCATAGGGGGCGGGTCAAACCATCATCAATCAAAAATAAACTGTCTGCTGACTTCAAGATACCTCACACCAGTCACCAGTTATGAAAGGGGCGTGGTTTAAGCATAAGGGGCAGGCCAAACCATCAACAATGATGAAGGAACTCTCTGCTGAGTTCAATGATACCTCACACAAGGGTCTACATCAAACGGATCATTAGTTATGAAAAGAGGCGTGGCTAACACATAGGGGGCGGGTCAAACCATCACCAATCAAAAACGATCCCTCTGCTGAGTTCAATGATACCTCACACAAGACTCTACCTTAAACGGTTCAAAAGCCATAAATAGGGCGTGGTCTGAGTACATGGGCGTGGTCAAAGTATAGGGGCCGGCTCAGTATCACATGTAGACCACACATTATAAGTTTCATGTAAATCGGATGATGTTTGTCATATAAGGCTTACTTCCTGTTGCCAGCGGGGGGCGCTATGACCAAAAGTCAATATTGGCCTCTAGATGTCCTCAGGTCTGGACTCTTGTCACACACAAACACACACACACACACACACACACACACACACACACACACACAATTAATTGATAAATTAGCCTATTTGCTGCATTATATAGGCTTATTATTATTATTATTATTATTATTATTAGCATATATTGAAATATCTGCATTTATGACATAACTTCTAATAATAATTACTTATTTATCTTTCAAACAGTGGGAGATTCAAGCAACCTATCCTTTGATGGCAATCTTGCTGATTCTGCTGATGTACACACATCTGACAGATGTGTCACAAACAGACAGAGCACAGACAGCAGGGACAACGAAGAGTGCCGTAGAGGGGGGAAACTGCCCATACCAGGAGCCAGTGCACGCAAAAGAAAAGCAAAATCAGGTGGAATTGATGAAGAATTCCGGTCATATATGGCTGAAAATAGGAAGATGTTAGTGGACATTCAGGAAGCTGAGCAGAACCAGTTGGCTCAAGAGGCCACTGCATTCCAAGGAATATTGCAGGCACAACAGGAGGCAGAGGAAAGAAGATTTCAGGCTATTCAGGCACAGCAACACGCCAATAACTAGATGTTCATGCAGCTCATGGGCACTCTTGTAAGTGCTCTTCGTCCTGGTCTACCTCATTCCTCAACAACACCACCCTTGATCACAAGAGCCCCACCAACACCGACCCTGACCCCTAGCACTTGGTCCATGCCACAGCCGTATCATCAGCCACCACAGCCTACTGTCCGGCCACCTGTAATTCCTCCACATCAGCACCAGTCACTACCTCCATCATTCCAAAATTAACATCCCGGCCCATCCTCCATTTTACATGACATTAATAGTCAGCAGGACTTCTACAACCTGTAGGCTTATGTTGCACATGCATTATTTGTAATGCTATGCAGAATTTGTGTGTTTGTGTTTAATCAGGAATGTTGCAGACTGATTTGTTCAGTAGTTCTAAGTTCTTTGTGTGTGTGTTTACATTTCCAAACATGCTACCTCCAGGTTTTGATCTCAAGTACTTATATTTTTGTTAGTTGAAGAAGATAACATATGTTATTATACTTTATCCTCAAAAGAAGCACTTTTTGTTAGAGAAGAGAAAAAACAAGTTTGGTAAACTTTTTTATTTTTCTACTTCCAAAAAAATGTACAAATAAGTACAAACGTATGGACATGTTTTTTTGTACTTCCAAAAAAATGTACAAATAAGTACAAACGTATGGACATGTTTTTTTGTACTTCCAAAACATTGTACAAATACGTACAAATGCATAGACATGTTTTTTTTCCTGAAAGGAGAAGAAATAGTAATTTGGGAATGTTTCAAGAAATAAACATTGTTTAAAAGCAAAGGTTTTTTTCCACTCCCTGCATTTTGAAAGGACTAAATAGGATAACAGTTATCAGGACATTGATAGATGTCTTCTAAAACAATAAAATAAAATCTAACAAGGGTCATAACAGCCCTTTACACCAGTAACATTGTGAACTAATATTCAACATGCAGTATTTGAAGGCTTTGGTCAAGTGAGTTTAATCACATTGCAGAGAAGTAGCTACACAGTGGATTTCTAATGGCATGGTGCTGCTGTTGTGCATACATCTGTTCCTGATGTCCCTCAGTTTCTTCCTCCTCTGTCATTTCTCCATCTCCCTCAAATTGCTCATTATGTTCTTCACAGTAATTATGCAACACACAGCAAGCAGACACAATGCGGCTAACAAAAATAATGTGGGTATCATTTTCTCTCAGAAGGCATCGCCAACGCCCTTTGAGGCAACCAAAGGCACGCTCAACTGTTATACGTGCTTGACTTACTCTGTGGTTGAAATTCAGCTGCTGTGGTGTTACCCCTCCACCCTCTGGGTAAGGTTTCATAAGCCAAGTTAGCAAAGGGTAGGCTGAATCTCCCAACAGCAAAAGAGGCACATTAACCCCCTCAAATGTTTCAGTCAACTGTGGTAAAAGAGTGCCTCTGCTGCCAAGTTCATACAGGAAAGAGAGGGAGAAAACATGTGCATCGTGTACCTTGCCTGGTCGCCCTACATTTATATCCCAAAATCTCATCCTACGGTCCACCACACCCTGCAAGATAATGGAATACTCTCCCTTTATATTGTAGTAACAGGCTGAATTGTCAGATGGAGCTCGAATCTTTATATGGGTTCCATCTATTGCACCTGCTACTTGTGGGAATCTCCATCAATCTCGAAAACCCTGTACAATCAGCCGGAACTCTGCGGCTGAAGGATGCTTAAGGTACTGAGGCTTCATTACTACATTGATAGCTGTCACAACCTCTTGGGTTATAGTGCAACATGTTGACAACCCAATACCAAAGAGATGCGAGATAGACCTATACTCTAGGTTAGTGGACAACCTCCAAATACAAATTGCCACACAAACCTCTACAGGCACAGCCTGCCTATAATTGGTGTTCTGGCGTGTCAGCCAAGGCCGGAGAATGTGCACACGTCATTAAAACTTGCTCTTTGCATTCTGAAATTTGCCAGCCATTCCTTGTCCGTCCAGGTGTTGTTGATGTAAGGCCACCAACTATCACTTCGTGAGTACGTCCATGTGCTCCTGTGGAACAGAAAGACAATACACTATTGGTAATATAATCTTTTATGACAATCCTATAATATTGGCTTGTCATTTCAATAGATGGACATGTCCACTCATAATGCATCATTCATACAAAAATGATTTAGGCCATACAATTTTCCCATTGTAAATTATGTAGCCTACATTGTCATATTTTTGGTTTAGAAAAGCGACAGAGAAACACACACACACACACACACACACACACACATAGATCATAGATCTTCGGGAATAAATTCGGCTGATGAGCAAGTCTCTATTCAGGATAGCGCACCTCCTCATCCTGAATTTACGTGCTATGCGTCTTCGGCGACTCCAGTAGATCATCAGATTATTTTGTAGTTTGATTTGTGACTCATTTTCAAACTCCATCAACTCTGAGCTGTTGCTCCATTGTGTAGTCCTACAAGTATAATAGAGCGAAATTGCCGGAAGACACGTCTGCTCGCTATTTTGGTCCGGCTAGAAATAATGCGTGTGTGAAACCGAACCAGACCAAAGTTTGTTTGCAACATTGTAACAATTTATTGCCTGTTGCGGACCAAATAACCGAACTATAGGTCTGAAAACGCCCTAAGATGCAAGTGGGTTGTCGCCATTCGTAGGAACGACTTCATGATAACGCCTTACACCCGGGTGTGTAGCCGGCATTTTAAAAAAGAAGATGTTCGTGAGCCAGCATCGGAGAAAGGACGACGACTGTTGAAAAAGGGAGCTATCCCAGCTTTATTTGAATGGAATAACTTCTCCCTCCCACCTGTAAGAACAAGTGTTTGGGAGAGGAGAGATAGACCGCTGCCGCTGGAGGATCACACCCCGGGACAAGATGAAGTCATAGAGGAAGATTCCGGTCCTGATCCTGCCTCCGCAATCGCCGCCGAAAATACAGCTCTACGAGAGGAGGTTCGCCTGCTGAGGGAACAAGTTGAAAGCCTTACGATGAAGCAGAGGTTTGGGATTCATCGCTTTGCTGCCTCAGACAAGGACATCTGGTTCTTCACAACGTAAGATGAGTAGTCTGTTTCGAAAAAGATGCATGGGCAGTATCAAAGAAATTCTTTTCTCAGAGTATTAAGATAAGATAATTCCTTTATTTATCCCTCTAAGGAGGAATTCAGGTTGACACAGCAGCAATAGGGCAAAGCAGCGCAAAAACAGAAAAGAATATCACAGTAAAAAATATTGCTAATATTAATATTAGAAGATATTAGCCTAGTTATTTTAATAGGTGATACTGAATGCAGTATCAGCAGTATCAGCAGTGTTGAATTAAAGTGATTGCTGTTTATTCTGCTGTATAGTTAATTGTGAAAATCATTTACACATATTCATTCAAATACCTGTATCTCATTTCTTAAGGTTTGCCTCATACACCTTGCTGATGCGGTTCTGGGCCCTAATTGAACCTGCGGTGCCATCAATGGTCAGTGTGAGGCAGGCTCAGAGAGGAAATCTCACTGAGTCTAAGTCTGCAACCCATTCCCTCCAGCCCATTGATGAGTGCTTCATGTTTTTGAACTATCTCGCCCTGGGCTCCAAACAACGGGACCTTGCTGACCGGTACAATGTCCATCAGTCCACGGTCAGTCGCATTATATCATCATGGAGTAATTTCCTATACACGGTACTCGGTTCAGTCAGGATCTGGATACCACAAGAGCAGATAGGTGAATATTTGCCTGTGGATTTCAAGGACTACCCTGACACCTCTGTCATCCTTGACTGCACCGAGCTGAAGTGTCAGTGCCCATCTTCCCCTCTCCTCCAGAGTGAGTTTTTTTCCACCTACAAATCCCATTGCACACTTGAGGGTCTAATTGGGATTGCTCCACATGGAGCAGTGACATTTGTTTCTGCTCATTATGCCAGCTCCATAAGCAATAAGCAGATCACAAAGGAATCTGGTATCATTAACCTCTTAAAACCTGACATGGCTGTCATGGTAGATCGAGGTTTTCTGATCGAAGACATTATACCGTGCAATATTTACAGGCCAGCATTCCTCGCTGGGCGGTCTCAAATGTCTGCTGCTGAAGTTAGAGAGACCCAGGCCATAGCATGTCTTAGGGTGCATGTGGAGCGACTCATTCATCGAGTGAAAGAGCACACATTTTACGTGTTTAAAGCTCTACGGCTTTTTGGGAGCATCAACCAATTCTATACTGTTGCGTGTCTCCTCACCAATTATGAAAATGGGCCTCTTGTAAAAGCATGGGTTAAGAAGCCTGAGCCATGGGTAGAAATGAATTGCAAAAACAGCTAAAGCTAGAGGTATTTAACCTTTATTTTACCAGGGAAAAGAAACATGTTGGTTGTTAAATAAATGAATTATTATTATTACTGTCTAAAACTGTGTCCCTTTGCTTTTTGTCATGTTCTAAGAGGCAGGTCATTACAAAAAATGATTTGAAGATGGTCAACTTATTTTGAGTGCTTCTTCATTACTTTAATGCACCAATTTCATATCTTACTATTATGTATTTGTGACCTTCTGCAACAGTAGCAAAAATACCATCACACCAAATTATTTAAATTCTATTCATCTTTTTATTAGTCAGTAATTTATTATTAAACTCATGTTCATGTGTTCTTTAAATATGACCATTAAATTCAAAAAGTGCATAACATGCAAAATAGTGCAATATTGCATCTCACTCTTTGCTACACAAGAAAGTGCTGAGGTAAACATAGAAAAAAAAGTAATCAAACCTCTCTTTGATGATGTCAGTGATTTCATTGTCACGGGGAATCCTTTCTACGAACATGTCCTCCTGTGTGTAAACAACAAAATCACACCACTCATATCCAGAAATCAGCATCTGGCCCTGTATCTGCCAGAAGTAAGGATGGGTTTTCCTCAAAGTTGGTGTTCCGTCACAGAGTGAAATGTATGAACAGTCCACATAGCTTGCTATCACGCACACAGAAGTATGGACCCACAGATACACGACTCAGGTACGTAGAATGCCAAAAGTTTATTAACAGACTGAATAAACTTACAAGCACAGTGTCCAAATCGGCAGGCAAAAGGGAAATCCAAAATACAGGCAGTGGTCAAAATCCAGGGAAACAACAAAACTCAGAATACAGGGCACTAGGGGACATGACACTTGCTACGTTTGGGCACTTAACTTCAACAAGTCCAAAGACAGGCTGGCTCTTAGGGTCACAGACCATCCCATCAGGGGACGAGCCCATCCATGGGGCATCAGGATGGATAAGGAACCCACACTGATAGTGGTTTACTTCCCTTTTTCTGCAGTACTCCTCTATTGCTGTACATTCCATTTCAAGCCCCTCCTCATGTCAGCTGTCTTGCTGATGGCAAGGTCTGAGAAGCCGTTTGGCCAGATTTTCAGCAGATGTTTGTGCCTTTGTTTGACAGACCTCTCTAAATCTGGTCGAGGTGATGAGGGGGTGCCTAAGTTGGTGCCACTCAGTGCAGGTACTCTGCTCTTTAGTAGAGATTTTGATTTGGTGTGCCATCTCTAGTGATGTTTCGAGGGATGCCATGTGGTGATGTTGCTGTTCAGTGTAGACAAAAGCACAGTTTGATGGCCTAAGTCTGTAATCACAGAGTGGCAGCTGTGGGGGTGAAGGAGCATCCCTATGTGGAAAGGTTTGGGGCACTACCTTTATAGGCATCTGATAGGACAGCACACTTCCCTCCTGAACTGTCCCGAACATGGAGTCAACCAGAGGTACATCACTTGATACTGACATTGTTGTGATCATGGGAGCCAGATCAGCAGGAATGTCCTGGTACACAGCTCCGACATTAAGTGTGGCAGGTTCAGGCAAGGGGGAAGTTATTCCTCTATACAGGTTGCTTCTGTGAAAAAGACAGAACAAAAGACAAAAACAATCTAATTAGTATAAGCATAAGTAGAAGTGAAGTAGCAGTAAAGACAACTAAAAAAAACACCTAGAGTGATAGTGTTTTTAAGTTTGTAAGCATTTCAGTAATGCAATAGCAATACAATAATGCAGAAACAATACAAACCTGATTCCTTCTACCAGCCTTCTTTCTTTTGGTCGGGCTGAGAGGATCACCATCTTGTTCACCAGACCAGGTTTAACACCATGCAATGAAACCAAACACGTTTTAGTAAAAGTTAACCATACATTAATGAAATTGTTTAGCGTATGTTTAAAAGGTGAGTTACCATGGTTCTTGGTTTGTGCCACCTCTGCTCTGACTCTGTGCAGCTGTGCACCGGTGGAACGGCCTTGAGCTCCAGCTGCGAATAATGTGCGGTTTGGTACAGAAGAGCTGCCACGTGGTTGCACAGGGCAGTGCCAGCCACACATGTACATGTACAGCTTTCGAGCGTCACAGGCTTTGAATCCCTCAGCACAATCTGTTACAAAACACATGTGTTAGAGATAGAAAAATGATCAGTTGCAAGAGCAATTAAACGTTACAGGTGCAGTGAGCGAAACTTTAATTAATTCAACTAACACCATGTCCCCATGATTGACTTCCCCTATATTCTCTTGAGTACCCCATAAAAATGTGTTGGACAACAGCTTTTGCTAACTAATGTAAACATACATCTAAACATGCACATACAATGCACCTATAAGACAGTCTTGAACACAGTTTGAGAACTGTTTTGAACTGTAATTAGCCTAGGCTGGAAACTTGTAAGAAGAAATGAGAAAAGTGAGACACTATAAAAGTGCAACTTATGTGTAGTAGGCCTAGTCTACAGCCTACTTTATAATGCAAAATTCCCAAATTCCAAGAGTCCAATTTTATGATTACACTCACTTTACTCATTTACTTACAGAGTGAAGTAGTAGAAAATAAAGTAAAGAAGTAAGAGAACTCTGAATACAATCTAGTTTCTGTGAGATTTTCTTTCTACATGTTTTCCAATACTGGGTCAGATCACATGGAACAAATGTGACAATACACATTATGAAAAATATAGCCTGTAGTTATTAGGTAGCCTAGTTGAGTATTTTTTTAGTCATAATTTAATTCAAAGCAATGCCATGACTCACAGAAACTTGATTTGAGTAATTCATTTATCATGAACCTGATCTGAACCTGCATGATCCCTTACACTTGGACTGTGAGACTTTTTTCGTTTCTCCATACTTCTGAAGCACTCAGACCTAACAGTAATCTCTCCTGCCGGACTCTTGTTTGAAACTGAGATTAACACTGGGGTTAATATATTATATAGCACACAAGTAACACACAAAATACAAATGAACACAAGCACTGCTTTTACCGTTAGCCTATCGCTAGCTGCTATGTTAATGTAAACAGACATTCTAAGGGCTAATAACAACATTGTAAACTTACCTTCGTAGTTGTTTATGTAGTTCGTCACATACAGTTTGATCCCCTTGTTCTTCATTGCCGCCGATGTTGAAGAGTTCTGAGCTATGATACGACTCACGTCGTTTAAATTCATCCTAGGTAAATCCTGAAGCGATCGGGTAAAAAACACTGCCATATTATCTGCTTCACTGACGACTGACGAACGCTAAAACACCGGAAGTAAAAGAGCTGGCTGAGATGTAAAGCGGAAGTTCGTGTCATATAGGCCATTGGACAATGTACACTCAAGTTACACCCACTTCCTGTTTAGATGGCGAAACACAAAATGGCCGCCCCGCCACGGCCACGCCCTATGACGAATTTTTTTTCTTTTAACAACTTTTCATCTTTAACATCTTAAGATGGCACAGACCAAATTTGAAGTTGATTGAATCTCTAGGAGGACTTTGTAAAAGTATGACGTGGGAAAGGCCAAAATCGCACTAATTTCGAACTTTCATTTCAAAATGGCGGACTTCCTGTTGGGTTTAGGGTATGGCTCCAATGACGTTTTCTGTGCGTCTTGACATGATACATATGTATACTAAGTTTCGTGAGTCTACGTTAAACGTACTGCAGGGGCTCAATTTTTTTAATTTTGTAGGGGGCGCTAGCGAGCCATTTTTGCGCGCCTATTCCCGAAACCCTTAAAATACGTACATTTTCACCAGACTTGATGCGGCCGCCAAATTTGGTGAGTTTTTGAATATGTTAAGCCCCTCAAAAAGGTATTCATTTGCCGGGAAAAAGAAAGAAATTAAGAATAATTCCTTCAGTTTCAATAGGGCCTTCGCCGCTGTCGGCGCTCGGGCCCTAATTACAGGACAGTATACTGTAGTAGGATATATCTCAGTAAAATATGATCAGTACATACTCTATTGGTCTATACCCTGGCTGTTAGAAGCCTTTGCACACATAGTGTTTCCTCCACAGAGAGACTGAAGGCTCCTCTCCCTCTGCTGCTCCAACGTCCGCTTGGTTGGACTGCCTGATGTGAGCTGTGATAGAGAAGTATAACAAAGTTCCTAACACAAATCAAATGGTAACAAAGTTCTTATTGATAACTGCGGCTTCTAAGCTTGGATGATTTACAATTAAAATAACTTGCTTTTAAGTAGCCATTAGCAAATGTGGAGGCTTTAAAAACACTATGAACACTTTCCTTATGCTGACCTGCTTGCAAATGCAACAGAATACATGTAATTAGAATTAGGATAGCCAGTCTTTGTCATAACTAGGAAAGTACAGATGAACATTCTGTCATTCTTGTTGTCTTGTAATGTCATCCTCTTGGCTGTAAATGTAGCTATCATTACTGAGTTTGTTTTTATGCTATGCTATAATAAAGCACATAACTATAAAGATGAACCAGTTAAGCAGTGCTAATGTGATACTCACAAAAAGGGTTTTGTGATACAAAGGTATATATATATATTTTTTTTAAAGAGTTTATTGTTTTGCTTTGAAGATGGATTTTCATATTTTTGGGTACCTTAATTTATAGTTTGATCCAGGGCATGAAATTGGCACCCGCCCACCCGCCAAATGCGGGTAACTTTTGTGATTGGCGGGTGAAACTGTCAATCTACCTGCCACATTGGCGGGTAGCCAATGAGAATTGAGTGATTCAGACTCGTAACTATTGGTAAGCAGGGTACACGGTTGCTTACGGGCCTGGTCCAATCAGGGGCCCGCATCACTGGAAGACACTGCTGTCACTGATTGACAGCCGGGGCCCCCTATCGCATTTTCATTACTCACACAATCCCAGCAGTCCCACGTGCAGCCACTGACCAAGCGGGAGTGAGAACAGGTAAAATTCATTTCCTAGTTTCTGATATGAAGACGAGACATGTGTGTGACTCAAACATCTCACATTTACCAACAAAACATACAGCGAAAGACCGTGCAAAACATTTCAGACCGTCCTGCCAAAATGTATACATTTTAACATCAATGTACGCTATGACGTTTTTTCACTCTAAAGTCAGCGCTGCTGTTTCAAATTGTCAATCCACACACACAGACACACACACAAACACACGCACGCACAGACACACACACAAACGCACACGGTGGATGCAGGAAAAAACGCAGATGAGACGTACAGGATGACCTAAATTGAGGACAGCTACGTTATTGTAAGTGTAATGATAAGTTAAAGTCCAATAAGTACTTTATTAAACCGTATGAATGTGTGTCCCAGGCCAGGATAGGAAATTAACTAACAATGTAAAGATCAACAAGCGACTGACAATGACAGATATGTTCATATCTACCAGCCTTTTTCATATTTTACCAACATTTGCAGCATCCTGAGCCTTTTTGGTAAGGGTCCTAGAAAATCTCAGCCCAGAGTAATTAATTAATAGTAATAAGTATTATTCTCCCCAAAACAAGTTTCCTTTTTATTTATTTTTTTATTTTTAAGAACTATACAAAAAAACATTCATGTGTTATGGTGTGCATTCACCAGTGTTTTGTTGTTGTTGTGGTGCGCGTAGGTCACTCCTGATTTTGTCAGTCATCTCATCTCTTATATGCAGTGGCGTAACGAGCCAACACCGGGCCCCTATGCAGGATTATCAAGGCGGGCCCCCCTACTACAGCACGTGATGACGGCGCAATGTCCACCAGTAGGCTACCATGAATAGGACAGGATAGGATCATAGAGACACAGCAATTCCTGTTTTTCACCTTTATGACGCAAAAAAAAAAACTGGCTGGTAAAAAGTCAAAAAGCCAAAAGTCCCTGTGGCAGGTGGATTTAAAAATCCACCTGCCACAGTGGCTGGTGGTCAAAAAAGTTAACTTCATGCCCTGGTTTGATCATTTAAAAGTAAGGAGAAAAATAAGGGCATGCTAATCCATATTGTGCCAGTAGGTGGCAGTAGTAGCTTTTCACAGCATCTGGTACACTTTGGGAGTGCCGTACGTGAGTTCATAATCCAGTTGAATGGAGAAAGAACAACACGTCGTCATGTCTCACTTCTTTATGTGTACTTTTTCCTGCTGTTACAGGTTAGTTTCCACCACATAAAACAATACAGACATTTATAAGATGGTCCTAGTTATAAGCAATATGGTATCGGCACACTAATGTGTTGCTAATTAAGTTAAAACTTGCATGTCCCGTAATGGCGTCATGTCTATTTTCCAATGTGTTGATCGATCTCAGATGTAAATTCAGTCTCTTCTGTTATAAATAGTAATAAATACTAAGAGAAATGGTGAAAGTATTCACATTAGACACCTTAATGAGAAGGTTGATGTGTTACTGTACTGTATATTACATTAGTAGTTTCAATGAAGGTATAATATACAAAGACAGACATATATGTTTTGTGTAGAAAAGGTTTGTATTTTGTATATCAATGATGAATGAGTATGTTTTGTAGCTATGTAATAGATGCAAATTGGTCTATGTACCGCTACATTCTCTTGTAAAGAGCTATATCTGGTTTTGACCAGTGCATTTATGCAAAAATAATATAACAGAAAGAAGAGTATTCATGTGAGAAATAAATTAATCCAGTTGAATGGAGAAAGAACAACACGTCGTCGTGTCTCACTTCTTTATGTGTACTTTTTCCTGCTGTTACAGGATTGTTACAATAACCTGCTAACGGGTGCCAAGCCGGTACCCGTTACACTAACACTGCATATGTACTGTATGTGTCAACCTCTAGATAGAATACATTATATTCACAGCGTCTACATTGTACAACTTAACCAATACCCTAGCATTGTGTATTATCAGAGCAATAGCAACCACAACAATTTGTAGTTAGCTGGATAATAATTTGTCATAATAGGCCATATAGCTACGTTACTGACCTACCTCAGACAGCATCGTAGCTCTGCTCGCGTACTGTAGGTCCCACAATGTTTCATTGTTCTACAGCAGTGGTTCCCAACCTGGGGTCCGGGCACCCCTTAGGGGGGCGGCAAAGATCACAGGGGGAGCGCAAGTCTTTATCTGGTTTGAGGTTGAGGTAAAAAAAAAAATGTGCACATGTTAAACAAATTAGGATAATACACTACAATATATAATTAATACAAAAGTCTGTATAAAAACTACAGTGGTGTAGTCCAGGGTATACGCTGGTATACGGCGTATACCTACTTATTTTTCAGTCAGCATTGCGTATACCCACTTCTAAATCCCCCATTGCCAGTGGCAATATGACTGCACATTTAGAGGAGAAGAGTAGTAACTACAAACTGCTCCTAATCAAGTCATGATCATTTTATAATAGTGAGCAAGTAGAAATGACAGATTTTTGGGTAAACTAAATCATAGTCTTACATGTCACTGTTTCTAAAACAGGGCTTTTTTCTGGACTACTTTAAAAGGTGAAAACTGAGAGTATACCCACTTCTCCAGGGACCACTACACCACTGAAAAACTATATATTTTTGTTCTCGCTTAAAATTGTACGCAGGCTACTTAGTAGGCCAGACCTCTGGGACCTCTTAACCTGTGACCCCTGCTGTCATCAGGTCAGCTGCTAGCTGCTATCATCCTTGTTTGTCCTGCCGCCACGGCATCACTATTTTATGAATGAAACATGGCGGAGAAACGTAAAAGTGCTGATAACTCCTCTATATCAAAAAAGAAAGTAAGGGTCTATCTCAAGAGTAACCTCAACTTCGGTTTCAGGGGGGGCTCAACTTTTCTTAGACACGAGTATGGGGGGCGCCAAGGAAAAAAGGTTGGGAACCACTGTTCTACAGAGAGAACACGATAATTAATACAGCTCCACTGAGTAAGGTATCACTAAGCCTACATTATTCCCATGTCAAATTAGCTCAGTAACATAGCTACTGTAAGCCAACATTACTTGGCTTGGCTAGCATTTGTTTTAGATAAGGTTAGCAGTTAGCTAATGTTAAATGCTAACTTACACAGCTTTACTAGTTAGTATCTTAACACAACTAAACAAATGTCTAGTAACCATGCTTGCAACGTAGATTACAGACAATATAAATGATCAATACTTACACTTTATTAATCTTATAGGAATCCGCTGTTTCTCTTGTTGGGACCATCAGTTGTGTTAAACTTTATTTTAACCAAAAAGGCCTCAGATTAAACAGACCTCTGGAGACAAGACACACATGTGGCACATGTGGACAAAGACAAAGAGATCTTGGCCTAGGTGGAAAAACCACAGCCTTGTCACCCCAAGGGAAAAGATAACAAAATTGCTGAATGAAAACAAAAGGACATATCAAACAGATAAAATACCAATAGTTTACGGCTACACAGATGTTTTGTTTGCAAGTTTTAAGTTTTACCTACATTTTTTTGCTTGAGTTAGTGTTTTTTGTTTGATACTTGAGAAGTTTTGCTTGGAATTAAAGACACAAAAATAATCCCATACTGCTCATGTTGCACAGACATTTTAATTGCATTTGTCTGTTAAGAGGCACAAAGCCACTCTTTATAAGATGCCCCGACACTGGCATTTTAGCTAACTGGGAGCTCTGGACGTAGCAACTCCAGTTTGCTAGCACCGATTTTGCTAATTTTTTTCTCCTATCGACAGTACTCAGAGATATATAGCGATCAAGATTCAGGGAAAATGGAATTCTCCTTTAATAGCTGAATTTTCATGAATGGTTTAAAGTTTGAGTAAAGTTACCATTTGCACCTTAACACAGTTTCTGGCAATAAAGCACTATCAATACATTTTCAAGACATGGCTTTTCATGTGGTTAAAATATTAGCTTTTTTCAATTGTTTTTTACAATAAAAGTCAATGAGAGCAGAATCAAATCCTTCAAATCCTCTTCTACTTTAAAATGTATCTCCTACATACTTTCATCTACAGACGCCATTCAAACTTTAAACCATTCACGAAGTATTCAGCTAATCAGGGTCTATTAGGCGTTTTTATATCTTTTACAGTTTTTGTGAAATCACTGGTTAAGTTTACTGTTCCTTTCAGGCATTTAGTGTGATTATAATGGGTGTGTATTGCGTGACTTAGAGGGTGTAATGACATCACTAGAGGGCAGAGCCTTCAAAGTCATCTTAGTCCATTCTCTCTATAACTTGCTCTCACGCACACAATCTTTACTTGTAGTACACCATTTATACCTCAAAACATAGGTATTCTTTTCTACCTTCAGCCACTGTCCTCATTTAAGCAATAGGACTTATACATTTGGCTCAGTGAGCTTCCAAATGACAACAGTTCCAAGCATTTCTCCATTTCCAATCGAAGGCACAAATTCGTGCTTCGTGAAGCATTGTCTTTATTTTCTGAGCCCACTAGATCACGCTCTCTGTTCAACAAAGGGTTGAGAATACACTGAATTGCAATCCCTTAGGCCTTTCTCTTAAAACCAAGAGTGCCATCTAGTGGGCTCAGAAAATAAAGAAAATGTTTCACAAAGCTTCATTTGGCAATCACTACAGCAAACCACTTTTTTGAATCGCTGATATGCCCAAATTGTTTTATTTTATCCACACAAATTATATATCAATACATTCGCAAAGACCTTTTGAAAGACTTTTTTGAAAATAAATTCAAACCGTACAATGTTCTACATCTTTTGTCATTATTGAACTTTTAAAGCCAATAATTCAGTTTAGTGTTAGCTTTTCAAAAAACCTTTAATTATTCCACATCTTTTTTAAATTGAATTGAATTCAGGTCTAGACCACACTCTATAATTTATAAAGTCCCAACAATTCTAGTAATTCCCCCAAGAGCAAGCATGGTGCGACAGTGGCGAGGAAAAACTCCCTTTTAGGAAGAAACCTCGGCCAGACCCAGGCTCTTGGTAGGCGGTGTCTGACGGTGCCGGTTGCCGATGTGATGAACAGTGGCAATAACAGTCACAATAAAGATAATGGAGCAGTGACTAAAAAATGGTAGTCGTTTTAGTTCATGTCATAGCAGGGCACTGCAGGGCGTTACAGTATGTAGCGTGGCACCGCAGGGCATGGCTGGACGTAGCAGGTTCAGCAGGACGCAGCAGAGGACCGCAGAGCGTAGGAGGGTGTAGTGAAGCAGGACCATGGCGACAGCTGCATCCTAATCCAAGGAAATATGCTGGGAAAAAGAAACATAAGGATTCCGGGGAGTAAACTCCCCAGAGCTAGGTTAGTACCAAGCATTTCTTGATCTCCTCACTCCCTAACTATATGCTTTATCAAAGAGGAGGGTTTTCAGTTCATTCTTAAATATGGTGACAGTGTCTGCCCCCCGAACCCAGACTGGGAGCTGGTTCCACAGGAGAGGAGCCTGGTAGCTGAAGGCTCTGGCTCCCATCCTACTTTTAGAGACTCTAGGAACTACAAGTAGCTCTGAATTCTGGGAGCGTAGTGCTCTAGTGGGACAATTAGGTTAACTAAGAGTTCTTCTAAATATGATGGTGCTAGACCATTTAGAGCTTTGTAGGTCAGGAGAAGGATTTTAAATTCAATCCTGGATTTTACAGGAAGCCAATGCAGAGAAGCTAATACAGGAGAAATATAATCTCTTTGCTTCATTGGTGGTGTTATTTAATATTTCAATGCAATTCATACAAATTAGAACAGTTCCTACTTTTTCAACTATTCTCACTACTTCACCTTCTTACAGATTTAAGCTATTAATCCAGTTTAGCTTTAGCAATTTAGCTGTTCAGCATTCACAAGCATTTTCTGCGGGAAATGCATTTTCTTGTTACCTGCTTACAGCCAAAATTAACGCGATTTTAAAATTAGCATGGTATGACTTCTTAGCCAACTTCACAATTAACGTTAGCTTAGTTTGCTAAAACAGACAAACAAATTAATAATGGTATATAAAATAAAAACAATTACCTTTTAAAGCTATAGAGCGTAGTTTCTGCTGCCCCCATGAGGAATTTTAAGTAATGACAACAGAATTGTCGGCGCGTCCACATGATCCTTGATAGTTTTAATTAGCTTTGTAGCAACTCATTTGGCAATGGCTTGAATGTAACGGACGTTCATTAATATCAATATCATTTATATCAATATCAATATCGATATAATAATTTTTGGTGTACCACAGGGATGTGTGCTGAGCCCTCTCCTTTACTCCCTCTTCACCTGTACATGGCTCTAACACCATTGTCAAGTTTGCAGATGACACTACGGTGATTGGTCTCATCAGCAACAACGATGAGACGGCCTACAGGGAGGAGGTCCAGCACCTAACATCGTGGTGCACAGACAACAGCCTGGCTCTCAACACCAAGAAGACCAAAGAGCTCATTGTGGACTTCAGGAAGTCTAAAGGTCGCACACACATCTCCATTCTCATCAACGGGACTAAGGTGGAGTGTGTCTATGGAGTGATATTCCTATCTTTATTCAAGAGCGCATTATTTCAATTTGAGAGCATTTCTCACTAATATTACGTTCAGATGTTGTAATAATTTCCCTCAAAACCTTGCTCTCACACTCAAATAGTCACTGCTCGCGCTTGGATTTGCTGTGTTTGTGCTCAAACTTTGTGCTTGGACTCAGATATTTCTCCTTGCACTCAGGCTGATTTTGCGCGCTTGGAAATCTTCTCGGATTTTTCCTGCGCTCTCGGATTGTTTGTGTGACAACCCTATCAAAATTCAGCAACCAATAGAATGCACCTTTAGTGTTGATGAAATTAAATGATCCCTGCCCTATTCAGGGTGCGTTCGTATTAGAACATCCGTTGCGGATGGCTCCTCTGTAACCCAAGTTTATTTACCCCCGCCGTTCATCGCTTTATTATTAGTATAGCTATGTCAGTAATGTGCACAGAATGGTCGACGCTCTTTCACCTGCACCCATCAGGAAACGGGAGAAAGCTTTGAAGTGGGACACATCAAGGTGAGTAACATAAATTAAGCACGTAGCATATGGCGCTAGCCATAGCTAGCCTAGCTTGAGGTCCGTAAACAAATAGCTTTTATTTATACCGGTAGTTTAGCTAGCTAGATTGAACGACATATGACGGACAGTATGTGTGTATTTACAACTGGTATTTAATGACCCCACTTTGTACTTTTTCCTCGTTTGGTTAACCATGTTCCTGGGGATTTGGCTAATTTCAGACATGTTAGAGGCAATAGTAAAACCTAAACTGTAATATAACTGAAAAACAAAAGAAACTGGATTGTTTGTATCAGTTTTTACATCACTGTTGTATGTTTTTCAGATATTGTTCTAAATTCTTATAACATTATTTTAACAATAACATTCATATATATCTGTATAGAAAGTTGTAAGTACAATTTCACTCCTATAATAAAACACTATTTAAAATAGCAGTTATTTATTTTTACCCTAATGAAATCAATACAAAGCAAACTGAACAGAAAAAAAAACAAGTATTTTGTTTCAGTTTCCCTTCTTCCAGGTGGGGCTGAAGTACCCCTGTTGAGCTGCATCACAGCTGCACCGTGTGCATGGACCAGTGTTGTACCATTTGTTTACGGACACCAAGCTAGGCTATATGCTAGCATGTCTGAAATTAGCCAAATCCCCAGGAACATGGTTAACCAAACGAGGAAAAAATACAATGTGGGGTCATTAAATACCAGTTGTAAATACACACATACTGTCCTCATATGTCGTTCAATCTAGCTAGCTAAACTACCGGTATAAATAAAAGCTATTTTGTTTACGGACACTACACTACGGTGTTGTTCCAGTCAGTACATTACTCCAAACTCAAAATCCCATTGGTTCCCCCTGTACTCACCTGTGTGCAGAGGGCAGGCAGTAGTGGCACAAATCAAGAACGTTGGCAAGTCTGACAATAATTTAATTGTAAAATCACGTTACATACACTTGTCATTTCTTTATCTTGCTTAAATTCACACCATGTGCACAACAAGGCTCAATTACTGTGATGTCCACAAATCCAAAGCAGAGAAGGTAAGGTAAGATAGTAATGATGTTAAATAAAGCTATGTACACCTAATATCTTATGTGTTGATGTCTATGAATTTGTCTTAAATAGGAGCACACTATACAAAGACAACAGTGGAGAGTTGCTGGATCTGTCTGTCCTCAAAGTGCCAGAGATCTAAAAGGACTTCACACCTGTTTCTGCACCATCACCTGCATAATCCAAGTGATAAAAGAGAGAACTATTGTTTTATCTGTTTACATTAATAGGTGCCTGTAATGTCTGCCCACATCAATTCAATAAATGTTGATATCACTGATATTTCTTAAATCATTGTAGTTTTTCAGAGCAATAAGATAGATTATTAAAGCCATGTTCATATTTGCAACAAATTAAAACCCTTATCAAGGCAAATAGGTTTTTCATGTTCTGTAATCTTTATCAAAAAAAAAAAAAAAATACAATTAAATTTACCAGAGTGGACACTTGCAGGTTGTTAAACGGCTTTAATTTACCTTATCAAAACAATGAGAAATTCATAACAAACTGCACAATATTTGACACAAAACCTAAAAAGCGTATGGTTCATACTCCTGTGAAGCAGTACACTTTGCCTGTAGTATTTACTGTAGCAGGAACATTGATATTGGCAAACCAATGACCCAGGTACAGGTGAGTGATGTATAATCAATAGCAGGGAGTCAAGTCAACATTGTACACCAGAATAATATATACTGTGATTAAGTAATGATTCTTAGTGTTGTCTGTAGCCTACTAATATAACAAAACAGAAAAATAATACAGTGTATGATGCAGTATGGAGAATAACAAGTCCCATATGACCCCAAGAGACTTTAAGTGCAGCCGTTGATGATGTTGCAGATGGTTGTAGTGTGTAGCCAGTCATACAGTAGGTAGATCTGGAGCAGATGGTTGGAGTCTGTAGCCAGCTATACAGTAAGTAGATCTGGAGCAGCAGTGACTTCGAGCTTTCATGGGTTGGTGATAAGACATTGTGCTGCTATGATGCAGCATTGGTGGAGCTCTTCAGCCTCAACTGGAAGAAAAGAAAAGAAAACAAAATGCTTGTTTTTTCTGTTCAGTTTGCTTTGTATTCATTAAAAAAACTGCTATTTAATGAGCAAATCATTTCTAGATCTGTTTATATTATAGTGATACAATTGTACTTAACATTACAACGTTTTATACAGACTGATATGAATCCATCATTTTCAAACTAATGTTATATGAAGGAATGAAGACTAAATTCTGATGAACAACACACAACAGTGATGCAAAAACGGACACAAACAATCCAGTTTCTGGTGTTCTTTCAGTTATATTACAGTTTAGGTTTTACTACTGGCTCTAACATGAAATCCCCAGGAACAAGGTTAACCAAACGAGGAAAAAATACAAAGTGGGGTCATTAAATACACACATACTGTCCGTCATATGTTGTTCAATCTAGCTAAACTATAAAGAAAATCTATTTGTTTACGGACATCAAGCTAGGCTATATGCTAGCATGTCTGAAATTAGCCAAATCCCCAGGAACATGGTTAACCAAACGAGGAAAAAATACAATGTGGGGTCATTAAATACCAGTTGTAGATACACACATACTGTCCGTCATATGTCGTTCAATCTAGCTAGCTAAACTACCGGTATAAATAAAAGCTATTTGTTTACGGACCTCAAGCTAGGCTAGATATGGCTAGCACCATATGCTACGTGCTTAATTTATGTTACTCACCCTCATAGTTGTGTACGTAACTTGATATGTCCCACTTCAAAGCTTTCTCCCGTTTCCTGATGGGTGCAGGTGAAAGAGCGTCGACCATTCTGGGCACATTACTGACATAGCTATACTAATAATAAAGCGATGGACGGCTGGGGTAAATAAACTTGGGTTACAGAGGAGCCGTCCGCAACGGATATTCTAACATAAACGAATGCACTCTGAATCATTTCATTTCATTGGTCAACACTACAGCTGGCATTCTATTGGTTGCTGAATTTTGATAGGGTTGTCACACAAACAATCCGAGAGCGCAGGAAAAATCCGAGAGGAGAAGATTTCCAAGCGCGCAAAATCAGCCTGAGTGCAAGGAGAAATATCTGAGTCCAAGCACAAAGTTTGAGCACAAACACAGCAAATCCAAGCGCGAGCAGTGACTATTTGAGTGTGAGAGCAAGGTTTTGAGGGAAATTATTACAACATCTGAACGTAATATTAGTGAGAAATGCTCTCAAATTGAAATAATGCGCTCTTGAATAAAGATAGGAATATCACTCCATATGTGTCACCAGCTTCAAGTTTCTGGGTGTCCACATCTCTGAGGACCTCTCTTGGACCCTCGACACCTGAACCCTGATCAAGAAGGCTCACCAGCATCTCTTCTTTCTGAGGAGACTCAAGAAGGTCCACCTGTCTCCTCAGATCCTGGTGAACTTCTACCGCTGCACCATCGAGAGCATCCTCACCAACTGTGTCACAGTTTGGTATGGCAACTGCTCTGCCTATGACCGAAAAGCACTGCTGAGGATGGTGAAAACTGCCCAACGCCTTTTCAGTTCCTCACTCCCCTCCATCGAGGCCATCCAGGGCAAGCGATGCTTGCGTAAGGCGCACAGCATCATCAAAGACTGTTATCACCCCAACCTATTCACCCCACTCCCCTCCGGAAGGCGTTACAGGTTTCTCCGCACCCGAACCAGCAGGTTCAGAGGAAGCTTCTTTCCTGCAGCTGTCACCCTACTGAACTCTAGCTCTGCATCCTGGTGACAACCAACCAACTAAGCCCCCAAACCCCCTATCCCACCCATAGTGTCCTATTTATTTATTTACAAATACACATACTGTAACTACACTTATACATAGCCATATTCTACTGCTCTTCATACTTTTCATCCTGTACATAGACTTATTCTCACTACTCTTATAATGTTACTGTTTCTGCACTACAATGGTACTGTTAATACGCTGTACATACTGTACATATCTGTCTATATGGTTCATACTGAATATCAATATTTTACTCTGTTTTTTTTATAATAATACACTGCATTTATCTATATTATTTTTTGCTACTATTATTATGTTACTGCTGCTACATTGCACATATCTGTAGGCCTACATGTTGTTCATACATTGTTCATATTACATAGCCATATTTATTCTACCATTATAAGGTAACTGCTAATACACTGCACACATTTATATTTAATGTATAGTACTCTAAACCACCATCTGTTAACCAACTGTACACTACTGTCTACACTGCACCATATTTCTTGTCCTGTCTATACTTGAATATCACATTGCACTTTTCTGCTCTTTTTACACTTCTAGTTGGATGCAAACTGCATTATGTTGTCTTTGTACTTGTACCCTGTACAATGACAATAAAGTTGAATCTAATTTAATTAATATCAAAAGGTTACACACTAAAGCTTTAATACTGCAATTGTTGTAGGATCCATACCCAGATAAGCCCTTCCATCTTCATCTATAGTTTAATGTTAGCGTCCAGACGACTTGCAGAGGCTCAAACTGCACAGCAGAGAAAAGCTAACATAAGGTGATAGCTGCATTGACTGCCCTTGACAGATACTTTTAGCGTGTTCCCATTTGGAACGTACCATGTCATAAAATGGGGGTCACTTAAATGCTAGAAATATTGTACAAACGGAGAATATGATGAATTGAATGTCATTATTTAAAATTCATATACTATGTTTAAAGATTTATCACATGTCACATGTTACTCCCATTTAATAGGATGATAAATATAAATATATGAAACTTAATTCACAGATCTCCCCTATGCTGCGACAAAATGGAATAAAATTACATCAGAAATATATCCTTTAATTTACCTTTCTCCCATCTTTCTCACAGACTTTTTCTTATTTGATTATCTACTTCAAGATGAAGATAAAATGCAGTAATGTGCAATTTTGATAACTTCAAAATGTTGACCCTTTATTCTGTGTGTTTAATCTATAAAAATAATAGCTTATTGTTCTTAGAGAAGATACTGTACTTAAATCTAACATAAATCTACTGGTAAATAAATCTTTTGTTTCTTTCCTATGTGACACACAGGACAACATTCAACCCAATCAACTTCCAGAGGACTCCAGTATCACCAATCTACAGCTCTGTACACCTGAAGGGCAAATGGACATTAACCAAGATGGAGCTGCCACAGTACATCCAGTAAGTCACTGTTACTGACAGTCTACTGAAATTGACTATTGACAATGAATATTTGGCAGACAATTCAGACAATATTATAATCAGTCTGTACTTTTATCAGCATATATTAGCCCATAATTGCCAACTACAGTGATAGGAGATTTGACACCTTATGTATGAATAAAAAGACAAAATGCTCTATGAAATTTAAAACATAAGTGTTTTTTTTAAGATAGATTTTTGGGCATTTTCAGCCTTTATTTTTGACAGGACAGCTGATGACATGAAAGGAGAGTGAGAGGGGGGAATGAAATGCAGCAAAGGGCCGCAGGTCGGAGTCAAATCCGGGCCAGCTGCGTTGCGGAGTAAACCTCTATATATGGGCACCCGCTCTACCAACTGAGCTATCCGGGCGCCCACATAAGTGTTTTAATACTAACACTAAATAGACATTTAGTCAGAGCTGATTTCTTTGTTTCCTAATAGTTATGCCAGGATGTGTTTGATCGACACTCTTGAATGTTAAATTATCCATCTTTGCTCATTACATCCTTATTGACTACTTAGTTGTATTTATAACATTCATGGTCAGGCTTCACAACCATTTCTTCTGTTACTAATATTGTAGTTAAAATCAAAAAAGATCACATTACATCAAAAACACTTAATTCCTTTTCTACTTTTTTAGAATATGACAACACAGGCCACTGCCTTTGTCATAAATGATCGGGCCAAACATCGTCTGTCACAGGTAAGATGCTTGTTTTTGAATAGCACAGTATTTATTTACTTATTTATACAGAGCTTTTTTATAATGGTCCAGTTATGGTTGATGGTCAAGCTTCCTGCCATTTTGTCCACTTCACTTTTGTTAATCCCTAATGCTAATGTGTAGGTCATAAGCCAAACTGTATATTACAAGTATCACAATCTTTTTTTCATTTTCAGAAAGGAATGAATGACATTGTTGCTGGAGTGCAGCAGTATTAGGGTGTTTTCACACATCAAGGTCCGGACCAAGGTTCATGTTTTTGTTACATTGTATACATTTGATCCGGTAAGTTTTGGTTTCACACTGCAGTTATGCAAGCGCACTAAAGATCTAAACGTGACAAAACTACGTCCTGCCGTCATCACATACGTGAGCTGCGTCTCCAGATACTTACAATTGATTGGTTTGTAGACGGGCTTCCCTGTCCTCTCGTATCCTCTCTCTGTGTCGGAGTTTTTTCAACTGACTGCTGCTCTCCCCTACTGCCGCGGCTCTTTTTGTTTTGTTGTGATGTTGAGAAGCGAGACACGGAAACTTTCTTTCTGGAGAATTTATTCAGAGACAAACGGAAACCTACACTGTACATTTACTACCACTTAACAAATAAACTGCTGATCTATTCTCTGCTCTGATAGCCGACAGCTGTCTGCTCTGAGCGCATTCACCGCCACTCTCTCATGTAGCCTACACACTAATAGAGCTTAGATCGGCCCAAAAAATCAAGCTAGAACCTATCCGAGCCCGAGCACGTTGCGTCCGAGACCGGCCCGGCCTGACACATTAACTGTAATTATGAGCCCGAGCCCGATTTAAACCCGACACTTTTTTAATAAGTGGGCCGTTATAACTGACGTTCAAAACTACAATTCAGAGTTGTTTGAACTGCAGAAATCTGTTATTATATAGAATAATGCAACAAGGACGAAGCCTGTAAACTGCGCTGTTTGTTTATTCAGAATGGAACGGATCGCAAATGGATCTGAATGAAGAAACGTAAAAAAAAGAAACAATGATGAACAACATATTGTTGTCACTGCCCACGACTTGTTTAAACTGCTTCCATACCTCCGACTTTCCTCCACACGTGCTCAAAGGTAATTCTCCTGTTTTTCTTTTTTTCTTTACATCTTCAAGCTCCATGTTTAAGATACACAATACAGCACAGCAGGCCCGGTGTGATGCGTGCGAGAGGAGGAGACTCCGTGCATGAAGTGCTGCATTTTGTAACTGCAGCCTAAATTTTGTACACATTTGTTACTTTTATATAGCTTATATATACATATTTATAATAGTTCTGATTATGGCATAGCTTTCTCCCCACCCAATTAGGCTAAATAGGTAATGGATAAAAAAAAAAAAAAAATGCTTGATGAAGGGTCCGGCCCGGGCCCGGCCTGGCCCGAGGATAGTGGCAGAAATAACGGCTCGAGCCCGACCCGAGGTCCTGTCGGGCTCGGGTCGGACTCGGGCTTGGGCCGAGAATCTAAACTCTACACACTAAGCACCGAGCTATTCCTTAAAGGAGCTTCCCGCTCTGCCAGAGCTCCTTGTATTTGGTCCGAAAGTCCGAACCATCCAAAAAATGCTTTCACACCATAACGAACCGGACCATGGTTCAGTTTGGTCCGGACCGAGACCACCTCTTTTTATCGGACCAAAATTTGGTCTTTTGATCTGGACCGTGGTCTGGGGGAGGTTTCACACCTCTAATTTTGGTTCGGATCAAACAAAAAAGTCCGAAAGTCCGGACCAAATGAGGTATGTGTGAAAACGCCCTTAGTCATCATTGTTGGACAATCTCAGGGGGCAGATGGAGCAAGTACTAAAGAAGCATTCAGGACACCTTCAAAAAGAAGTAATGGGCATATTTGACAATTTTATTGACCCTTTTGCTAGTGTTGCAACAACATTTCGACAGAACAGTGTTATTAACCCTCTGAAACCCAAGCCATGTTTGAGCATTTTTTGCTCCTGTTAATTATTACTCACTGTGAGCTCATTTGTCACTCATTTTGCAAGTTTTGCATCTCAAATTAACAAGCACAACCATGGCCAAAAGTAAGAATAACTCATACATGTCTTTTGAACAGTATAACAAAGTTATAATGGCATAAACCTAACGTATGTTACATTTATTTGATAATTGATTTAAAAAAAAAATACAAAAACTGTTGAAACCTATAATAACCCATTTCCCTAAGGGAACACATGTATATGTACAGGAAAAAAAGAATTTTGGCTGTAAATCATTCACACAAAGAATTAGTTACATTTTTACAAAGGTAATGCCTGTGGTGGAATGTAACAGCTTTAGTTACTAGTTTTGCATTGAGTACTTTTACTTTTAATACTTAAACTACATTTTCCTGATGATACTTATATACTTTTAATGAAGTAACATTTTCAAAGCAGGACTTGTACTGTAACAGAGTATTTTTGCAGTGTAGTATTAGTACTTAGTAAAGGATCTGAATACTTCTACCACTGTTCACCACTAGGCTGTGCTGTGTTTTGGTGCTCGTCTCAGTCAGTTTGGATGAATTTTCATCACATGGCTGTGCATAGCAGTAAACAAACGCAGCTGAGAAGCTGTATACTTTTATGCATTTTACAGCTCCTTGATGATGCAAATGGTTGATTTAAAAAAAAAATTTGAAATTGGATATGGTCTCTCGAGGCGCATTCAGGGACCGTCGGAATTGTGGATGCAGAAGAAATTCCAATTGCTCAAACCATATATAGGACGAAACATGGAGGATCTAAACACGTTTTCATCAAAGACAAAGTGTTTCATTATGTACCATTAGTCAAAAGTCTAGAACAGTTCTTATCACACCCAAGGATATGGTCTATGATTGACAAGGTAAAGAAAAGATTTTTTTTTAATAGACATTGTTGATGGCGCCCTTTTAAATTCACATCCCTTATTTTCAGAGAAACCAAATGCATTACAAATTGTTCTATACACAGAAATAGAGATCTGTAATCCACTAGGATCATTTGCATCAAAAAACAAATTATTAATGGTGTATTACACCCTAGCAAACATAAATCCGAAATACAGGTCTAAACGTGCTGCTATTAGGCTACTTGCCCCGGCTAGGTCAGTAGACATTCGTCAATGTGGTGTAGATGTAATATTGAATAGAATCAAAGAAGATATGGATGTATTGTACAATGGTGTTGAAATGCAAACTATTCATGGAGAGAAAACTATTTATGGTGCCATGGTCTCTGTCTGTGGTGACACTGGCACAGCATGGACTTGCAGGGTGTGGGCTTTGCCTACAGTAAATACAGACACTGTGAGTGTACTTTTGAGGAAATGCAGTCACAGTCATATGGTCAAATCCTTGTCCTGCTAAGGATATTGCCCTTTGTTTTGGAAAGCTTGGAAACTAATACATATGTGCATCTGACAGTTTCTAGATTGAAGTCTGTAATTACAAATCATTTGGTAAAATGGAATGAACTTTTTCCAGAGAACAGTATCACACCTAAGCAGCATTATATGATACAATTGCCATCACAGATTAAGTCACTGGGTCCAATGATTAGACATATGTGTATGCGGTTTGAGTCTAAACATTTTTTTTTAAATGGGCTTCTAAGCTTTATTTAAAAAATATTTGCTTTGATTAATCAGAACCAAATGTATAAAAGCTGCCAAAATGCTGACCCTTCAATGCACCCAATATTTTCAAATGAAAGAGAGATGGGACCTGTATCTGAGGTTAAAGATCTACAATATTTACGTGGAAAATTAAGAGACTTCCTATGTTATGATTAAGTAAATCATTCTGTATCAGTCAAATGGCTTGTGATAAAATACATAACTCAAAAGTCAATGATCCTTGCCAAAGTAGTAAATGATAATATGCCAGAATTTGGACTGGTCAAAAACATATTTCTTGTTGATTCTAGGCTTTATTGTTTAGAATACTGACTATATACTTGTGTATACACTTTAATGGAAATATGATGGTATATCTAGTTGAGGTTCAGCACCTTACGCAGGCTACTGAGTTAATGGACGCTAAAAAGCTGGTTGACTTATTACATAATCAGCAGCAAGAGCCAAGGTACAGGTAAAATACCATCTTGGGGATGTAATAGAATTGTACAACACTGAAAAATGAGTCATGGTGTGTTCCCCAAATATGATATGACTTTTGCTTTTAAAGTAGCTTTGTAATTTGACATTGGAATATTAAATTAAGGATGGACCATGGCAGATAAAAACATACTTGCTGCAGTGCAGAAAATGATCTAATTGTTTGTATAAAGATGAGCTATTTCTGTTTGACGTTTTAAATTTAAGTTTAATGTTTTAAATGTTACATATTAAATGTATTTTTATATGACTACATCATTTATATTGTCTGTTTGACACTAAAACAAAAGTTTCCACTTGGATGTTCTGTTTTTAATATGTGAGGAGATAAAATTATAACAAAGTCATAATTTCTTATTTCTTGCTTAAAATAAGAAATAAAAAAAGCGCTTTTTGTACTTTTCAGTGTTGATCACACATAGCTTTATAACTATGGACATTTTAGTTTCAAGCATGCAGTTACACAGAACAAGTCATAAAATCTCAGTAACAAGTTAGAATATCTTATTACGATAATTTATGACCTCAACACTTAAAACAAGTAAAATACTCAAACATAAAAACTGCATGGTAAGAAAAAAATTCTTATCAGAAAAAAATAAGCATATATTTACTTGATTTAAGATATTTAACTTACTTAGATTTCAGTTTTTTGCAGTGCACAGTTTACAAAACCAAGGGCACGGATTGCGAATCTATGGGCGCAGTTTACAAAACTGTGCACCTGGTTTAATTCTTTTTTCTCAGTTGACACCAGGGGGCTCACTACTCAATACACTTTCACTCTTTTACCTGGTAACATGGGATAAGGGTCAGTTCTCCCTCACATCCAGTCTCACAACCCCAAGCTTCTAAGAATCCATCCATCCATCTTCGTCCGCTTATCCGGTCTCGGGTCGCGGGGGTAGCAGCTCCAGCAGGGGACCCCAAACTTCCCTTTCCCGAGCCACATTAACCAGCTCCGACTGGGGGATCCCAAGGCGTTCTCAGGCCAGGTTGGAGATATAATCCCTCCACCTAGTCCTGGGTCTTCCTCGAGGCCTCCTCCCAGCTGGACGTGCCTGGAACACCTCCCTAGGGAGGCGCCCAGGGGGCATCCTTACCAGATGCCCGAACCACCTCAACTGGCTCCTTTCGACGCGAAGGAGCAGCGGCTCTACTCCGAGCTCCTCACGGATGACTGAGCTTCTCACCCTATCTCTAAGGGAGACACCAGCCACCCTCCTGAGGAAACCCATTTCGGCCGCTTGTACCCTGGATCTCGTTCTTTCGGTCATGACCCAACCTTCATGACCATAGGTGAGGGTAGGAACGAAAACTGACCGGTAGATCGAGAGCTTTGCCTTCTGGCTCAGCTCTCTTTTCGTCACAACGGTGCGATAAATTGAATGTAATACCGCACCCGCTGCGCCGATTCTCCGACCAATCTCCCGCTCCATTGTTCCCTCACTCGCGAACAAGACTCCAAGGTACTTGAACTCCTTCACTTGGGGTAAGGACTCATTCCCTACCTGGAGAAGGCACTCCATCGGTTTCCTGCTGAGAACCATGGCCTCCGATTTAGAGGTGCTGATCCTCATCCCAGCCGCTTCACACTCGGCTGTGAACCGATCCAGTGAGTGCTGAAGGTCACAGGCCGATGATGCCATCAGGACCACATCATCTGCAAAAAGCAGCGATGAGATCCCCAGCCCACCGAACTGCAACCCCTCTCCACCCCGACTACGCCTCGATATCCTGTCCATAAATACTACAAACAGGATTGGTGACAAAGCGCAGCCCTGGCGGAGGCCAACTCTCACCTGAAACGAGTCCGACTTACTGCCGAGAACCCGGACACAGCTCTCGCTTTGGTTGTACAGAGATTGGATGGCCCTGAGAAGGGACCCCCTCATCCCATACTCCCGCAGCACCTCCCACAGTATCTCCCGGGGGACCCGGTCATACGCCTTCTCCAGATCCACAAAGCACATGTAGACCGGTTGGGCATACTCCTAGGCTCCCTCCAGGATCCTTGCGAGAGTAAAGATCTGGTCCGTTGTTCCACGACCAGGACGGAATCCGCATTGTTCCTCTTCAACCTGAGGTTCGACTATCGACCGAACCCTCCTTTCCAGCACCTTGGAGAAGACTTTACCAGGGAGGCTGAGAAGTGTGATACCCCTATAATTGGCACACACCCTCTGGTCCCCCTTTTTGAAAAGGGGAACCACCATCCCGGTCTGCCACTCCTTAGGCACCGTCCCAGACTTCCACGCAATGTTGAAGAGGCGTGTCAACCAAGACAACCCCTCCACACCCAGAGCTTTAAGCATTTCTGGACGGATCTCATCAATCCCTGGGGCTTTGCCATTGTGGAGTTGTTTAACTACCTCAGCAACTTCCACCAGGGAAATTGACGACAATCCCCCATCATCCTCCAGCTCTGCCTCTACCATAGAGGGCGTATTAGTCAGATTTAGGAGTTCCTCAAAGTGCTCCTTCCACCGCCCTATTACCTCCTCAGTTGAGGTCAACAGCGTCCCATCCTTACTGTACACAGCTTGGATGGTTCCCCGCTTCCCCCTCCTGAGGTGGCGAACGGTTTTCCAGAAGCACCTTGGTGCCGACTGAAAGTCCTTCTCCATGTCTTCTCCGAACTTTTCCCACACCCGCTGCTTTGCCTCTTTCACGGCAGAGGCTGCAGCCCTTCGGGCCCTTCGGTACCTTGCCACTGCCTCCGGAGTCCTCTGGGATAACATATCCCGGAAAGACTCCTTCTTCAGTCGGACGGCTTCCCTGACCACTGGTGTCCACCACGGTGTTCGTGGGTTACCGCCCCTTGAGGCACCTAAGACCCTAAGACCACAGCTCCTCGCCGCAGCTTCAGCAATGGAAACTTTGAACATTGTCCACTCGGGTTCAATGCCCCCAGCCTCCACAGGGATGCACGAAAAGCTCCACCGGAGGTGTGAGTTGAAAGTCTGTCGGACAGGGGCCTCCTCCAGACGTTCCCAATTTACCCGCACTACCCGTTTGGGCTTACCAGGTCTGTCCAGAGTCTTCCCCCACCCCCTGACCCAACTCACCACCAGATGGTGATCGGTTGACAGCTCTGCCCCTCTCTTCACCCGAGTGTCCAAAACATATGGCCTCAGATCAGATGAAACGATTATAAAATTGATCATTGACCTTTGGCCTAGGGTGCTCTGGTACCAAGTACACTTATAAGCATCCCTATGTTCGAACATGGTGTTCGTTATAGACAATCCATGACTAGCACAGAAGTCCAACAACAAACAACCACTCTGGTTTAGATCAGGGAGGCCGTTCCTCCCAATCACGCCTCTCCACGTGTCTCCATCATTGCCCACGTGCGCGTTGAAGTCCCCCAGCAGAACTATGGAGTCCCCCACTGGAGCCCCATATAGGACTCCACTCAAGGTCTCCAAGAAGGCCGAATACTCCGAACTCTTGTTTGGTGCATATGCACAAACAACAGTCAGAGTTTTCCCCCCCACAACCCGCAGGCGTAGGGAAGCGACCCTCTCGTCCACCGGGGTAAACTCCAACGTAGCGGCACTCAGCCGGGGGCTTGTGAGTATCCCCACACCCGCCCGGCGCCTCACACCCTGGGCAACTCCGGAGAAGAAAAGAGTCCAACCCCTATCCAGGAGTATGGTTCCAGAACCGGGACTGTGCGTAGAGGTAAGCCCCACCAGATCTAACCAGTAGCGCTCCACCTCCCGCACCAGTTCCGGCTCCTTCCCCCACAGAGAGGTGACATTCCACGTCCCCAGAGCCAGCGTCTGCTGCCCGGGTCTGGTCCGTCGAGGCCCCTGACCTTCACTGCCACCCATGTGGCAGCGCACCCGACCCCAGCGGTTCCTCCCACAGGTGGTGGGCCCATGGGATGGAGAGATGGATGCCACGTAGCTTTTTCGGGCTGTGCCCGGCCGGGCTCCGTGGCAAACCCGGCCACCAGACGCTCGCTGACGAGCCCTCCATCTGGGCCTGGCTCCAGACGGGGGCCCCGGGCTTCCTCCGGGCAGGGTCACTCCATCTCTTCCTCGGTCACTCATAGGGTTTTTGAACCATTCTTTGTCTGGCCCCTCACCTGAGACCACTTTACCTTGGGAGACCCTACCAGGAGCACAAAGCTCCAGACAACACAGCCCTCAGGTTCTTGGGACACTCAAACCTCTCCACCACGATAAGGTGATGGTTCCAGGAGAAGAGCTTCTAAGAATGCCAACACAAATAAAAATGTATTGAACGTAAGCTAAAATTAAGCTAGCAAAGACATGATACATGTTTTCAACAAATTAACAGAAAAAAAACATTAAAAGAAAAGGAAACAAAATCAATGTATCAAATTTTCTCGATAGACAGGGAACAGTATAAAAATCAACTGATGACTGATGAAAAAAACACACACACACACACACAGTGATAGCAAGTGAAATCATTAACCCTGCTATTAGGAATGTTTTAAGGTAATGCAATTTCAGCTGCCATATTTCTGTAGTATAAAAACTAGTTTCCAGAGGTGGTTTTGTGCTCCTTTGTTGTGTGGAGAATATTATGGATATATTAGGTATGAACAGCGTTTACGTCAAGAATATAAAGCAGACCTTGAAGCTGGGCGTAATAATAGGGAAAATAATGGGAGGAAAGTAAGTATGAGGGACCTTGAAAAATCTGTTTAGTTTTGGTTTACCCCCCAAAAAACATATTTGCCTCTGAGAAGGTGACCCTCTGACACACAGCAAGGACACTATACTATATGCTCACTGTACGCCCAATCATGATTCGGAAAATAAGCCTTCTTGTGTGGGGGTTTCATTATATTACACATCCTTTTATAACAAAGGAGCAAATGAAAGCATTACTGTGTTGAAATTTTTAACTATCCTATGATCGCTTAAAACATTTAACAGTCGACTACTGAGCCTTGGAAAAAATATGTATATTCATTTTGCACACAAAAATAACAAATGTAGCACTCCCTAATGAATAATGCAAAAGAGCAAAAAGCATGTTTGTCCCATTTTCACTTCATTTTATTCCAGCTTGCAAAGACAACTTTGCAATGTTTGTCTTTATTACTGTCTCCTAAAAAAAACTATAATAAAGTTTATTGTTTTCTGGGTAAAACATAAAACAAAAGCGGTATAAAACAGATTCTCCACTCTAATTTACATAATCCATTTGACACCTTCTGTTTTTTTGCTATCTCCCACCATCTGCAATGCTGATAAATCTATAAGACATCCCAGGCCTATGGAGCATGTATTAAATCAAGTAGTTGTTAACCAAATCAGTGCTTTTCCATGTATTGCTGGGACCAGAGACAGTGGAGGTGATGGGAAGTACTGAGCATCTCCCTCCCCAGAGTCTGTGCCGATGATATGCTAATGCTCTCTTCACTAGTCTGTCAACTGCTGCACGAATGTACCTTTGCCAAGACACTAATTTCAATTTTATTGACCTGCCAGAAGGAATTTATACATTGCTATTAGATTACTGGGGTTTGCAGCTGTACAGTGCATATAATTAATGTACTCTGTCACATATTGTGTGCATAATGAACTTGGGAAAGTTCAGAAAAGCATGCAGTTGTAATGATGCCATCAAAGGCCTGGTTCTAGTCATCAAGCAGGAAAATAGAATCTGTCTTGATGGCTCGGTTGTTACACCTTTCCTGTTTGGGCTCTCAGAACGTAGTCGGGAAGCACAGGGGAGAAGTTCCCTCTAGGTTGATGCTTTCGGGATTAACACCCTTTACTTAACCAGCAGAATAAAGAGCAGATGAAGCCACTGTGTGTTGAGATGCTTGTTGTTTATTGTTGACTGACTTTGGTCGCGCGCCTGGCCATTCATACCAGACGCGCATTTCTCCGCGCCGGTCACCTTCTCCTCACGGCTCTCTCTCTCTCTCTCTCTCCATGTGTGTGTGTTTATGTGTGTGTGTGTGTGTGTATGTGTGTGTGTGTGTGTGTGTGTGTGTGTGTCACTCTCTTTGTCTGTCCATCCGTCGGTCTCTCTCTCCAGTCTCTCCATTAGCCACTTTGAAACAGTTCAGATTTATACTCTGACTAATTTTGTGTAAAAACGGTTTTGTCATGCAAAGTGGACTTGCGTCATCTCTGTAGAAACAACAGCTGATGATAATAGGTAGTGTAGTGCCTTCGCTATGCAAAACAAAATAACTCATTATTTCTCAGAATCGAAGGGGGAAAACATGAAAACGCATGTCCATAACATTAGCCCTAAATGTGTAATAAACAAGAACACACTGTTGTTTTTGTGTTGAGAAATGTCGCAGATATCATTGCAAAATCCCCATTAAGGTAAAAACCTCCCCACGGATGGGATTACATTGGAATTAGTTGAAAGCCCCCTGTGTCTGCATGAGACGCTGAAGGACACCTTTTGCGTCAAATCAAACGCCAAAGGCCCCTGATCAAGCGTAGATTTATGACGCACAGGTTCCATTCAGCTCAAGATTATTTGTTCTGGGAGATGGGTCAATCCTAAATGGAAAAGATAAGCACAGAAGAAGCTTGGCCCATACTAGTTTAATGATAACCAGACAGATTATTTCAAGAGGATGGAAAAATGAAGGGGTGCCATCAATCTTATTATGGGGGTGCCATCCATAATTATGAAAAAATGTCATAAAGGGTTTGCCAGATTGGATGTCTATACTAGAAAATGGGGAAAGTACCTGAGCTTTCTGGAGGGCTCCTAACAGCATAAACACACTGCACGCTGAAGCGCTGGATACAAATCAAACAAGCATATGAGAAATAAGCCTTTTCTTATCTTTGTGGCAGAAAAGATACAGTTGCCTTTGATAATTCTTATTAAGAGATAATGAATTACATGTCAACAATGTACAAAACAGGATTCAGATAGAGTGGCGTGTCTGGTGGCTGTGTCTGGAAGGGCAGTGTCCTCAGTTTTTTTTGTGTGACACGATCAGTGGTGGCTCTGGCATTTCAATTATGATTTAAAACATGTGATCCCAACATATCATTATCCAAACTACTGGTTCATAATAGCATAATAATACTGCTCTTACCAGTCAAATCGTACATTAAAGTAGCTACAAGGGACTTTTAAAAAATTTAATTTTCTATCTGATGATCATAAATGACCTGTAACAGCAAAAATAACGCTATTTTTATATAGTTTTTATTAATGCCTTTTCCCGGGTCAAATTTTTCCCGCTCTACAGTCAAAAATTCTGATGGGTCACAGATTTCGGTGTAACATCAGAAAAGCCTGTGTAAAAAGTAGAGTAGATTTCTTTACATAGGCCTAATTGTATTTTTATTTTATTTTAGAAGTTATCTGTTGTAGTTATGGCTGATACTGGGGCAGGGCCATCACAGAATAAAAGGAAATTAAATGAAAAACAACTAAAAGCTAAAAGGGAGAGTGACAGATGACGGGTAAAAATTTCTTTTTACTTTCAACAGATGGAGACAATAACATGATTGTAAAGGATTAAAAACCAACCCTGAATTGGCCCTCTTACTCTTAGGTATGCAATATGTCTATTTCGTTCATTAAACTGACTTAACAATGTGAGACGTGGTTGTACGCAGGTAACCTACATGAAATTACTCTCCCCTTTCATTAAAGGTACAATATGTAAGATTTCTGCATTAAAAGGTCTAAAAACGAGTATACCTATGTTACATATTTTGTTGAGTTATCAACTTACACTATCCCAAATGTTTTCAACAATGTTCAAACCCAGAGAAAAAAGTTCCTATCCTAACCAGCATAAAACGGAAATATGTTGTTAGAATCGGAATGCAGTTGGTTCTATTCATGGATGTATTTTAAGACGGTTTTATTTCCTTTAACCATGCAATAGCAATAAAAGTGTGTGAAGCAGAAACTTAGAAACAGTACAAAACACAATAACAGAACCCCCCCCACCTTTAACAGCCAGACAGCACATACAATATTAGACAGTAGACAGAAAAGGTGAAAAAAATAAATAAATAATAATAATAATAATAATAATAATTATTATTATTATTATTATTATTATTATTATTATTATAAATAAAAAACAGACTTATAATAACCATAAAAAGTTACATCAAATAATCATATGAAAAGAAATAAAACAGTTCTAGTTTGTTTCCAGTCTGCATTATGAAGGCATAGATTGAGGGTAACCAGTCACCAGCAGCCTATCATAATCTGTGTGCTCCAGTCTGGGGGTTGGAAAGGGAGGTATTATTCCACTCAGAAAACTGCCTGCCTATTAATAGTAAATTTTTTAGGTCAGCAGATATGAAATCTAAGGGTGTACAAACATTTAGGAATAGCTCATCCCTGCCCCTTACAACAGCTTGCAACCTTAGGAAGAATATTAAAGATCTCCCTATATCAAAGGGTAACACTAGGTGGAGAAGTTTGGATCCCGTTTTTCAGAATACACTTTCGAGCTACGAGGAGTTTTTTGAGAAGCTTATAATGTAATGCAGGGAGATATAACTCCCTAGCGGCGAGGCCTAGGAGGAAAACCCCAGGGTATTTCTTACTTTTAATTTAAAAAAAACATGGGTAGCACTTTACATTACGGCACAGTAATGAGATGGTAATAGTGACAGTGTAACAGTGTGATAATAAAGAGGTATTATATAGGTAATACCATGTAATTACCAAAGTAATAACTGGGTAATACATCACAGTAATAAGATGTAATACTGGGGTAATAAGGTGATAAGAAGGTAACAGATGTAATAACATGCAATTACTAATGTAAAATGTAGGAAAGGGTTCGATGATAACCATTTTGCCTGGAAACACTTTCTGTTTCTAGCATGCACGCGTTTTCGGCGCGCCTGAGTCGTGCGTGTCACACAGACAGTGTGAAAGCTCTAATCTGTTAACATGGGAGCCAAAATAGGAACGGACATGCCACGCAGCCAGTGTGCAGCCGGCCGAAGCCCTACCATTAAAGGCTTTTTACATGGTGGTTAGACTGAGGCTAATATCCCATTTTTGGTTCAAGCTGCAGTCACCCTGTACTGGCAATGGCTGTCATTTTAAACGTTATCACAACATTTAGCTCAGTTTACTGAAATCCCAAAAGAGGAGGGACAAAAGAGGGAAAACAGAAAGATGACTTGAAAAATAAATAAAAATAAAAGATATGAATTGTACTGAAATAGAAAAATAAGGATACAATATATAAATCATATAAGGTGGAGATAAATAATAAAAATAACTTAAATACTATTGGTGTCGTACTGTTTAGGCAGCCAGATGGGTCAGTACAGTATGTTTCAATGGTTTACATTGTTGTTCAACCCTTCAAATAAAGGCTTTTTACATGGTTGTTAGACTGAAGGCTAAAAAACCCAAATAATGTCTCAAGCTGCAGTATCTGTACTGAAAATCATACCAACACACTCATTTTAAATGTGTTATCCAGACATTTAGCTCAGTGTACTGAACCTTTAAAATAATTCAGGGTTATCCTTGACTTTGAAGGAACATAGGGTTAGAGTCACTTGATTGTCTTCTGGTTAGGAGACAATCATAGGAACAGTAGTTCTTGACTAGTTCTTTGTCTAAACTAAGTCATGTATTTTGGGCAATCTGAAGGCAAAATGTTCAGCTTTGATTTTTAAATTTAAACACTGTCATAGCTTTTCAATAGGGTTTAGATTAGCCCAAGGCCAAGTTTACATATGCCTACCAGCTCAAACCCCACACTAAAATTATAATTTTTGTAAAATATATTCCATGTCATCCTTTCCTTTTCCTTCTGTATATATATATATATATATATATATATATATATATATATATATAAGCTGTTGTCTTCCAAGAAAACAGATAATGAAGGAAAAAGAAAGGTGACATGTAAAATAAATTAATAAAATAAAATATATTAATTGTGATGAAATACAAAATAAGCATACACTGTTCTAAGTATACAATATATATAAATTATCAATGTACCAAAATACATTGGTGTCTTAGAGTCAGTGTCCATGGGTCAGTAGCGTAAGTTGCTAATTGTTGAATCCGTCCATTGTTGGCACAAACCAAAACTCTTAACAAAGCACAGTGTAATTGTGAAGATGTAAGGGGCTGTAACATTGTGACCTTTGATGATCCAGGGACTGTAGAACTGCTGCTTCCAGGTATCTGGCCGCAGATGGCAGGAGCAGAGGCCTTAGATGGAAAAACAGTAAAAAAACATTATCCCTTTGCATTCCTAATGCAAATAGCAACCACAAACAGTAATGCCATCAGTATTTTTGTTAGTTCTCTGGTCAAAAAGGGATCTTGTACTAAGTTAATACAAATAACAGTTACCTTTACAACTTGGTTAGGGTGAAATATAATGCTGCACTGAGGAGGAGCTGTCTCTGTGACAGTGATGACTGACTAATGAATGATCAGCGTAAGTTTGGTTCCCCGCATCAGTTCACCTGATCACTCGCCAAACGTCAACAGTAGTTAGGCTTTACTCTACTGTGCGCAGCATTGGATGCGAAGCTGTGGACGTAGGAGAATGAAGCGGGTCCTGACAAGAGAAAACAGAAAGTTGTTAATAAACTGCAGACCATGCAAAAAACATGTTCAAAAGTTACATAACCCACAATAATTAAATACCTTGAACACTGCTGCAGGGCAACACAACATTTCTGTCCAGTGCCATTTTACACAGAGTAGTTTAGGAAGGATGAATGAGGTTCAGCTTATTGTCATGTTTAGCCTTCTTTAAAGTCCTGATTGCCTCCACTGTGTGAAGTGGAGTGATCACAGCAGAGGCAGACCTGCAGCAAAAAGTTCATTTAAATGACAATGTACTGCTAGCTGTAACAACGGTGTTGCAAAATTGCTGCGTTATTACAAAGTGAATACAGGAATAAAGACACAATTAAAGCAATATAGAAAGCACATATGAAATTAGAATCATTACCTTTTGTTGTGAAGACTCTTCAGCGCTGGTAGGTGGAAAGCAGGCAGTGGTGGTCCATTTTTTCAGTTTTTAGAACTAGAGAGAAGGTGAAGCAAAGGCAGGCAGGTGTTATCTCATCCTCTGCTTGGAAGAATGACTGGCTAGCACGAAGGTAAAAGTGTCCCTGTGTGGTCCAACAGTGATTGTCTGTCCATTGTTCGTCCATTGTTGATTGACAGTTAAGCTGCTGCTGCTGCTAAAGCATCTGTTCTTGGTTGTTGTTGGTCTTCAGTTTGTTGTACAGGTGAGGTGCTATTTCCTGCTTTGGCTTT
Organism: Sander lucioperca; assembly: GCF_008315115.2. Lineage (NCBI taxonomy): Eukaryota > Metazoa > Chordata > Actinopteri > Perciformes > Percidae > Sander > Sander lucioperca. Next base: position 28,455,212 of record NC_050174.1, on the reverse strand, counting down.
TCAGCCTGTCGCACCTCCCCCGGTGCCATTAGGTCAGCTGCAGGGTCATCAGCTGGAGGCCACCGTTCACAGATGTTTCGCCCCCAAGACCAGTACATCTCCAGGCCCGCTGGCATGCTGGGGACGTCTCCCCGCCACCCCCTGCAGCTGCCTTCACATAATCTCTCTTGGAAAGACCAGCTGCTTCCTGAGGTCTGCCGACATCTGCCACTCTTTACCAGGTGCGAGCATGCTGCTCTTCTTCTGAGTAGTAGATTGGTGTGTGCATAGATGACAGCCCACTTTATCACCATATCACAGTGTGAGATTCCTAGGGCATGGAAAGATATCGTAGGTCACCCTCAACAGGAAGCTGAGCCTGGATAGAGGAGTTCTCCAGATGTCTACCCTGGTGATACGCCTGTTGATGGTAGCAGCCCATCTTGTCCAGGCTTCTTGCGTGCCCTGGGATATTGCCTTCAAGTGGAAGCGCTCCTGCTCCAGTCTGGTGATTTCGTCCACCACCATCATCTCCTGCTGTCTCTTGGGGCTTTAGACCAGAATTGCTGCGCTGCTCCCCAGCCCAAGCACGACTGGTCTGGACAGTCGTGCTTGGCTGGGTGAAGTTGTGATGAAGGAGGTGAGACCAAAGCTGGCGGTGTCCTCACAGAGGACACAGGAGAACTGTGTCTCTCGTCCAGGGGAAAGTACACAGCTGCTGAATGTTGTCACATACCCGGCCGTCGCTGGCAACAGGAGCCACGAGGGCTATGCCGCGACGATTAGGAGGGCCGCCGTGGTGAGCATGGAAGCCTAGGGCGTGGGCCCGGGTGGAGCCGCTGCGGGTGCAGATGTTGGTGGTAGTAGCAAATATTCAAACGAGAACTTTGAAGGCCAAAGTGGAGAAGAGTTCCATGTGAACAGCAGTTGAACATGGGTTAGTCGGTCCTAAGAGATGGGCGAACGCCGTTCGGAAGGGTGGGGTGATGGCCTACGTCGGCCCCGGGCGATTGAAAGGGAGTTGGGTTCAGATCCAGGTGGAGCTTTATTCCCCACTAACTCACAGAGAGAGAGAGGCCCCACTGGATCACACAGGGGCCGTCACAATGTTTAGGGCTGTACTTGGGATGTACAGCCCAAGATATGTTGTAAATACAGTGGTATGCATAAGTTTAGACACCCATGCAAAGGTTGACTAAAAATAGGAATAAAAAAATCATCTTTTGGAAATTGATCTTAATGCCTTAATTAAAAAAATCCAACCTTTAAGGACACCAATTTTCTTTGTGAATGAAGAATGTATCGTAAATAAATAAATGTTCTTCCTTAAAATACAGGGGGCATAACTATAGACACCCCTATGTTAAATTCCCATAGAGGCAGGCAGATTTTTATTTTTAAAGGCCAGTTATTTCATGGATCCAGGATACTATGCATCCTGATAAAGTTCCCTTGGCCTTTGGAATTAAAATAGCCCCACATCAGCCTTCACCATACCTAGAGATTGACATGGTTTTATTTCAGTTAGCCTAATAGCTGGTTTGATTTGAATTGATATGGATCTTATTTCAGTTAGCTATTAGGCTAACTGAAAAAAAACCATGCCAATCGTGAGATATGGTGAAGGGTATGTGATGATGTGGGGCTATTTTTATTCCAAAGACCAAGGGAACTTTATCAGGATGCATAGTATCCTGGATCCATGAAATAACTGGCCTTTAAAAATAAAAATCTGCCTGCCTCTATGGGAATTTAACACAGTGGTGTCTATACTTATGCCACCTGTATTTTAAGGAAGAAAATTCAGTTATTTACGATACATTATTCATTCACAAAGAAAATTGGTGTCCTTAAAGGTTGGATTTTTTCTATTTTTTTTTTAAATTAAGGCATTAAGATCAATTTCCAAAAGATTATTTTTTTACTCCTCTTTTTAGTCAACTTTAGCATGGGTGTCTAAACTTATGCATACCACTGTATATCTCATAATAATATGGTTACCTGAAATAATTATGACCAATAACATTATCCAATACTGCCAAAATATAAGATTACCAAACAAAATGTCTTTCAGCTTACTAAATTAAGTACATCAATATGTTGTGTGACAGCAAAATTGGGTTTCCTTTACATAGCAAGAGAAACAGAGATCAACAACAATGAGGTATCCTGAAAAAACACAACATAATGCTCAGTGGATTTTTGTTTTACCTGCCAACTGTGCTGAGAGATTAACATCTGGTACAGCAATAATTTAGTCTTTTAAAACAAACTGTTATTAATACATTTTTCACCCACTCACTTTGGGTATAGGTACAGACCTTTTTTTCTTTGTCTTTTTCTTTATCTGTTAAACCCAACTACCATCTTTATGGACTGTTAGAGGACATGACACAGTATACCGGATTATGATAACTATAATATGTTCTCATCACACCAGAGTGGAGACAATGCTGCGGTTTAGAGATGAAAATGAGGTCCAGAAGTGTGTTCTTATCTGTGGTGGCAGCAGTGATGACTTGAACATGTCCCCGGGACTGAAACAGCTCAAGGATTGGCTTACTTGCGTTGGATAAGTGATTCTCGTTGAAATCCCCACAGACAATGATAGGGTGGCAATCCATGACCTCCAATGAGTCCAACAGGCTTCCCAGGTTTGACAGAAACGATGTCACACTGTAGTCCGGAGGTCTGTACACAGCTGCAATCAAAGCACTCACTGGAGCTTCAACCTTCAGAGCCAAAAACTCAAGGTCAGTGACATTATGTATGTACTGTTTTTCATGTACTTGAATGTGCTCTTTCACATAAACTGCAACGCCACCACCACGTTTGTTGGCCATCTGTGGAACATTTGTGTAGGACAGGTGTCTGTTGCGTTTGAACATAGTGTAGCCCTCTAAATGGAGACTGTCTGCAACAAAGGAGCCTTGTAGGTGAGTTTCTGTGAGACACAAAACATCTGCTAGACACAGTTCATGGTGGCTCTTGATGTCATTCACGTGGCATGGCAAACCTTCTGTGTTATGGTGAACAATGGTCAGAGTGTCATGTCCGTTCATAGCCTGTGTGATTTTGAGAAGAGGCATCATGTCATCCAAATTGACTTGTCTCATGGTCTGTAGGGCTCCAGTGATTTGTGGGTTGGCATATATTTTACTCTCATCCATATCCAGAATGTGCAGTCCGCTGAGAGAGGTCACTCTGCTGACAGCTACATAAGCCATGCCAGGTTCAAAAATGTGTTTCAGTGACACTACAGCTGATGTCCTTGTCATACCTTGAACCTTATGAATCGTACAAGCAAAGGCCAGTTTAACAGGAAACTGTCTGCGTACCACTCCTTTCTGTTTCATTTTCTCCTCTGCTCTGTCGATGTACACTAGATCGTCTGGTCCTCCTGGTGCTCTGTTACGATAATTCCTTCCAGCTGTTTCATCATCCATCTTGAGCCCGAGCATAGTGACATGTGCGACACCATTTTCTTCAGAGGATATTACCCTGACTAGCGTAGAGAAAGATCCATTCACCAATCCTTGAGACACGTCTATGTTTCTGGTGAGCATGACTCTGACACCTTCAGCTACGTTTAGCGTATCTGGTAACTCATTTCTGTTTCCTTTAAATGGTTTGGCTTGTCGTGCCATTCTGCCCGTCTGTGGATCCTTTTTATAGTCATCCGCATCAATCTTGGTGATGTGAGAATGGAGCAGAGCTAACATTGCAGAGTTGTGTGCATCAACTTGTTTATTAGTTGCAAAAATGTGTAGCACATCAGTTGGACATAGTTCTGGTTCGGTGACGGCCTGTGACAACAAAGCTCTGTCTTCCTCGGATAACTCCTCTGACTTTTCTTTCACACGGATCCTGTTCAACATCTCTGCAAAGGCAACATCATCCTTCTGACGCATAATCTCAGTCAGAGTGATCATCTGAAAGTGTTCCTGCCACAGGTCAATCTCACATGGGTCATACACGCAGAGAGCCTTGGACTGTCGCACTGGTGGAAGCTGAAAAAAATCTCCAACAGCTATTACCGACATTCCTCCGAATGGTCTCTGACTGCCTTTGATCTGTTTGAGTCTCGCATCAACATAGGCAAAAAGGGGCTTTGAAACCATGGACACTTCATCAATGATGAGGATTTCAGCATTTAACAGTTCAGATCAGACTTCATCCAAATTGTTACCAAGGCCTTGAAATGGAGGTTTTAGGCTTCTCGGAAGTTTGAGTAATGAGTGCAGTGTGGTGCCTGATATGTTGAAGGCTGCAGTTCCAGTGAATGCGGTCAACAGGACAGTTGGGTTTGATATGTCGGCCTCCTCAGCGCGTCTCGGCAGTTTGCACAGTATCTTAGATGCCTCAGAGTAGATGCATTTGATTAAATGTGACTTTCCTGTTCCAGCGCCACCATTGATGTAAAAGAAGAACTGGTCTGGATTTAGGCCACAGATTCGCTTTACACACCACTCTCTTACTGCATAGAACACACAGGCTTGTCTCTGGTTCAGATTCTGATACATTTGGCATAACAGTATGGGATCAAATGCAGGTGGCTCTCTGATGGCTCTGATTTCTGTTACAGAATTAGCCTGATTACTGTATTCCGGGATATTATCTTGTTCATTTTCACAATCTGGCTCTCTTGCCTCCAGTTCTTCAATACACTCCAACCTCACAACTTCCGATTCTGGCGCCAGATTACACCATTCATCAATCACACCTCTGTTCTGCTCAAACTCCTCAACAGCATTCTCAATCTCGTCACTGTTTTTCTCATATTTGTCTCTGTTTCGTTTCACAATGTGTTGGACACTCTCCAGATGATCACAACTGAAAAGACCATATTACCCCACATATAAGTCATTTTACAGTAATGGATGTGTCCATTACTGTAAAATGACTCATATGTGGGGTAATATGGTCTTTTCAGTTCCTGCTCTGATCGGTAGGGAACGTACAGTTTCAGTAACGTGCCGTAAAACTTCTCAGGATATTTTTCCTTGGATGCGCGGTAAAACCTGATGATAGCAGGCTTATCGTCTTTCCGCCTTTGCACAAATCCCATCTCATTCAGGAGGGGCAAAACATTTTTACCTTTCGTCTGTTTGCCATAGACAATTCTGCAAGTAGCTGCAAAATCAGCCAAACACATCTCCTCAAACTCCAGTGTTTCAGGTCTGGCTTTGTACTTGTCAGTCAAAGACGTCATCCACACATCTGAACATTCAGCTGTTGTGTTTTCCAGGGACGAGAGGGGGCGACTCATTTTCACTGCATTGTCATCTGTCGGTATGAATACGACACCACGTGAACACTTCTTCATGTTAATTCCACATGCACGACTCACACATTCCTGAGCGCTGACCTCTCTTTTTTTGGAATACGCCTGCATTATTTCCCTCATTTCATCACATTCATTGACGTTGTCTCTGTTGGAGTTTTCGATGACTGTTTTGAGGTACTCAGAGAGTCCAGATTATTTTTTGGTAATGTAGCTGGTCAGATATATGATGCACGAATATGCGTTGAGAATATAACTGACATCAATATTGGCATTCCAGGCTTCAAGTAGATGTGGATTATATCCATTTACCCAGCAGTCCTTGGGGTCACACTTCAGAATGACTGCACTGGATTTATTCACCATGTTAAGGCATTGTTCGTACTCACTGTATGTCAGATTGCATTGAGCTAGGAGCTGCTGCAAACTCAGAGAGGCCGTTTCAGGTTCATTCAAAAGCAAGTTAAGTGGTTGGAGTTTTTGCTTTGCTTTTTCCACTTCCACTGGATCGATGCACTCACCAGGTCTCGTTATCATTGTGTTTCTGACGGGTGGTTTAGGAAATCCAAATCTGCATCCCGAGTTGACACTTTTGAAACATGTCCTTGAATGATTTTTGCTGTGTGTCTGCACTTCTGTGACTTTTTTGTACAGATCAGGTTGTGAATGTGGGTCTGGCAGCTGAGCTGTGATGTATTTGGACACAAAATCTAACACAGTCTGATCGTCGTCTTCGTCAAAAACAGGAGCACCATCAACCCATATGAGACAGTGTATGTGTGGACTTCCGCGATGCTGAAACTCAACTCGGTAAAAGAAGTCAACGACTCTGCCTAGGGGCTCTGCAGGAGATAAGAGCAAATCCCTGAATAATGCCTCAACACGCTTATCAAACATGTGCATTGCTGTCACAGGATTGCTTCGCAGTATGTCACACTTAGCTGACCAGTCAAGCCCTTCAAAATCGACATCTTCACCTTGCTGCCTTTTTATTGCCTCGATAACCTCAGGCCATCGCATTTCAGCTGCAGAAAACGTACAGAAGAATGTAGGAGTTCCCAACTGTCTGATCATGGCAAAAAGATCTCTTGTAGTTTTCTCCCAATAGGCTGGAGTTCCCCTCAAGGGCTGCATAAATCTCACGGCGTCCTTGTTTCGCACAAGTCTCTCCACCTCACGTTTATCTTGCAACATTCCCGAGGTAATATTTCTTCCATCCCTCGTAAACGGTTTTCCTTTCCTTAACTGTATTGTCATGCTCGATGTTGCCAAATGCATTTCTGTCACAAACTGTGCAAAGAACAAGAAGTTTGTGTCTCTGGCGAAACGATCATCAACACCAAAAAGCCTTGCTTTGAAATACTTACTGGGTGTTAATTTAAGAGGTCTCTCTTCATCCAGTGTGTTCTGACCAGTCGGAAACTGTACAGGGAAAGCCATGGCCTCCAGTTTAGGTGTTTTGAAAAAGCTGACAGGATTATTTCTTTCAGCAGGCGCAACGGAATAGATTCCTTCGCTGAAACATAAAATCTCCTCTGCCACGTCACAAGGCTGAAGGCATGATTCCAGAGCGAAACCACCGTTTGGCATTTCACCTTCTTGCTCTTCGGCATCTCTCTGCTCCTTTGGTTGTTCACCATCACATGACAACATGTCTATATCCTGTTCATTTTCAGGCTCATTTTCTGCCTCACACAGAGCATTACTCTCACACCTGTCAATTTCCATTAAATCAGTTTCATCATAATCATCTTCCTTCATTGTAGCATCCACATCATCATCTTCATCATCCTCATCAGGAAGTGTTGGATCACATAACTCAGCCTCATCTCTGATCGTTATGTCCTCATACTGTGGATGGATCTCTTTGAGTTTATGCAAAGCCTGAATGAGCTTTGACCAATTAACTGTCTGAAAAAGTTGGTGACCCTTATAACACAATCGTCTCTTCAGTTTTATCTCTCATCACCTGAGACTCACTTCTCAGTCTGGGTAAAGCTTCAATCGTTTCCTGCACCTCAGACGGGACACACACAACATTTCCTCATATTAGTCTCTGGCGGCCTTTAGGAAGAGGAATAATCTTGGCAAATGCTATACATCTGGATGCGAGATGCCTTTCCAATATGTTGAGATCTGACAGCTCAGGTGGGATGTCAGCAAGCATTAAGTTGTTGGCTACAGCGAGAGCTGGCATAGCTCCATCTTTAAGATGATCATGACAGGTGTAACAAATCCACTCACTTCTTCTCTCATCAGGCACCTTGCAGTGTTCACAGCCTTCATCGCAAACATGCACATACTTCCCTGTCAAGCAGGCTGCTGCATAATTTGACCTTGTGCAGGGGCGGACTTGGTTTGGAAACGAGGCTTTATGGCAGACAGTGCAGACATAGGTGGGACCTTCCTTTATATGCGATCTGAAAAGAGATATGGCCTCTTTGATTAAAGAGTTGTCATTTTCTCTGTCACTCTCACATGTTTGTCGATTTATCCATCTGTATTTCTTTTTTATTTTATTTGCACATCTCATTTTAAACATACTTCTAAATGGAAGGTTGTTCTTAAATCGGTCTCGCATTCTTTGTCTCATTAGTTGTCTGTGTCTATCTCTGAAAGCTTTGTCATTTGCATAACGCTGATTTATATAAGATCGCATAAAAGATCGCTGCTTCACTCTAAAGTCAACATCGTTTCTGTAAAACGTTGTCATTCTTTGTCTTTTTTTCATTCTTAACTCGGTTATCTCTGTATGAGCTGTTCATTCTTTGTCTTTGTTTCATTCTAAACTCAGGGTTTTGTTGGTATTGGGCCGTTAAATAACATTTTTTCTTTGCTTTATATGTTTCATTTGAAGCATACATTTTCCTTTCTTTACTTTTTTGATTCTCCTTTCTTTGTGATAGCTTTTCAGAGAGCAATAGCCTCCTCTTATTCTTTCTCCTTTGCTGTTTATTAAGTTTTTTCAGTTTACATGAGACGTCATCACTGGCCACAGTATTTATTAATGGAACAGTCAAGTTTGACTTACTCTCAGTAACATTGTGTGATGTAACAGAATTCAGACTGAATTCAGTTCATCGTTCTGCTTCAGTTTGACATTCATCAGGCAATATGAAATGAACCGCTTTATGTTTCACAGACGGTACAGACGTGATGGTAGTGGACACTCCCTTTGTTATCAGACATCTGTTGAATCAGTGTTTACCTTTGAAATAGTTGAGCTTGAATTATTCAGCGCAGCATCATGTGATGCGACACAATTTGAGCTGATCTGGCTAGACACTTCTGGTTCAGTTTCCATAGGAGTGAATACTTCATGTACAGATTTGTCACTGATGTGTGCACTCAGGCTTGTCTCCTTTTGAAGAGCAGTTGATACAGCAGCAGTGTGAGTTGTAGGCTGACTCTCTCTGTCTGAGATAGCAGTATTCAGGATGGCCGTGTTCACATTGTTAAACTCCACAGGCTTCAACTCATAGTTACAGGAGGGCTGTGTTCCCAACATTCTGTGATACTTAAGGAGCCGATCAATCATATCACTAAGATGTGAGAATGTCAGCATAACAGCAGTACCAGGAGTGTGAGAACCAGGGTGGAGGGGCAAACCTTTGGATGTTCTGGAGTGTGGATCAAAGAAACCGTACCTGCCAGACTTTGTTCTGAATACGGCAATGCATAATACTCTCATCAGGAGCAAACCATAATGGACATCGGATAGCAAGCAGCTGAGTCCTGCCTCTAGGTCTAGAAAACTGTCTACCGCTCCAGGTAACGGTTCTCCTAATGTGCCATATCTAGAAAGTTGTTCCATGTCCACATAATGTGTATGCGTGCGTGCAGGTACTTCATGAGGGAGCTCATCAGTAGTCAGATAGATGTGATTAGGAAACATTTTCCTGACCTCTTTATACATTGCATTACCTTTATCCAAAACAAGGTCAAGATCTGCTCTGGTGATGTTTTCATTCTCGTGAAGGAATGCCAGAAATGTTAGTGAGTTGCAGGTACACTGCTGATTTCTGTTTTTACCATATTTAACAGAAGCCTGGCTACGGGATGCACGGACGTGTCTTTCAGAAGGCTGACCTGCCAGATTTACACAGTCTGCATGAGAAGGGCCTGCTACACACTGATGATGTCCACTCTTTACATTAGCATAAGATGCCTGTGGTGACACATCACTTTGACCTCTGTGGTTTACCTGGTTAGCTTCAGGAGAAACTGCCACACATCTTTTCTTTACCATGTCAGCATAAGATACCTGTGGTACACCTGGTTCATCACTTTGACCTCTGACGTTTACTGGGGTGACAATAGAAGGCCTTGCTTCACCATCGCTGTGACATCCTCTCTCATCAGCAGAAACCTTTGGTGCATCACTCTGACTTCCCTGTGTCACACTTTCATCATCACGAGACGCTGCAGCCATCTTCACCTCTCCACAGCTCTGAGGACCAACACATTCTACCTGTTCACCTGTTGTACCCTGAATCTCCTTTGACCTCTCCCGGCGCAGACTTTGAGCTTGTGACCTCTTACTCTTCCTCGGCATTATGATCCAAAACCACAAATCTTGTTTTATTTTTATTGTAGACAATCAAGACAATAAACACAATATCAATCACAATATATTACTATTAACTTAGCAGGATAAGGTAGATTAAAGCAGTATCTGCTCTTAGTAATGGTGATTTATATCTCAAGGGTATTCTATTTATAATTATTTTTAAGGAACAATGTCAAATGAATGTTTTTCCAGAAAATCCTTTTCAAGCCTGTAAAGATATTATAGATATTTAGAAGATAAAATTAAAGTTGACGTTTTACACAAATTATATATGGATATATTTCAGTGGTACTTAAGTTTCAATATCTTCAGCAAACTGAAGACCAGTAGTTGATATACCGATATAAGACACAGGAATACGGTTTTAGTATTTTAAGGCACTATCAAGAAATCAGTGCTGATGTTCAAATGCTGTGCTTTTCTAAAAAATAACTATGGTATTTGTATATTTAAGGTTTTGTAGATGCCAGATTAAATGTCTTCAACCTTAATATATTCAGAGGTTTATTTTAATATAAGCAAAGAATACAGTTTCTCCTTACAGTTGGTTTATTTATTTCACTTTACAAAGGTTTAACCAACAATAAAGCATGTACAAAAGGTGTTGATGCCAACAATGTGGGTGGATCTATAGACGAGGTACAAATATGTGAATCAGAGACAAATAACACAATGTGTTAATTAGTTTTACACTAGTACTACTTAAGTAAACAAAAACTGATTATGGCCCTTTTGTGTGAAGATATTTGCAGTCAAAACAAACCTTTTGGTACAGAGCTCCACAGCAACACGGTCCAGGAACAACTACAGTTCTTTTCTTGTATAAATATAGATTTGGACTTCAATTTATTGTTATACTAACAAGAGATAGTTTTATTTAATGATACACTTTATGACAGCAACTTCTATTTGGAAATGTACCAGATTTAACTTTGAATTAGTTTTTACAGTCCAATGTTTATGATAAAAGCTAAACAAAATGTGTGTTATGTATGTTTCCAGTCTTTTCAATTAATTTAAATTTAATGAACAAATTCAAAAATACTTTTCTTAATAATTTATTTAATAATGACTGTTACCAAATAGAATAAATTGAAACAATATGGATAATTCAAAAATACAATAATTGAATTTTTGCCAATTGAAAAGATCAAATCAAATGTGAGAGAGAGAGAGACAGGAGAGGTAGAAAAAGTACAAGCAGAGAAACTCACAGAACCATAAAACAGAATGACCAAGTACCAAACAACCAGTACAACCAAAAATAGATATGTAGCTTTGCAACCAGAACAAATGGGTATGATAATCTTTGAACCAGAACCAAAGGGCAACTTGTGCAGAACCAAATGTAGATAGAGCGGTATAAAATGATAGGAGAGGTGAAGAGAACCAATAATATTAGGGATGAGTGGTAGATGTTATAGGAGAGAGGTGAAGAGAACCAATAATATTAGGGATGAGTGGTAGATGTTATAGGAGAGAGGTGAAGAGAACCAATAATATTAGGGATGAGTGGTAGATGTTATAGGAGAGAGGTGAAGAGAACCAATAATAGAGTGGACAGAAGGGCCAGTAAAGACAGATGTGATAGAAGTAGAGGGAGATGGAGATGGAGAGGAGCTGGAGGGCAGCTGCACACCTGTAACACAAAATGGAAACATGCATTAGTCATACAAAACAGAAAAAAACATTACATGAAAAGTGATTGCTTTAAATATGTGAATATTTCTATATCCAAATTAGTGTGATTTAGCTAAGAGGAGTTTAATAGTGTCATTCTTTCACTACGACTTTAGTAGGTGTCTGTATTCAGTGACTTCTGTGTTCAATCACATCATGGGGCAAAATGTTCGCATGTGTGAAGTATACTGTGGAGTGTCCAAGGAGTCACTAACACAGATGGTGAAATACTAACTAAAAGTATGTAGAGTGCACAAGCAGATGTGTACAGTAATGTTAGACATAAGTAGTCTTTACTGCCGAACAAAGTGTCAAGGCAACACGTCATAGCAACGACATCATTCATGTGTGTGAACATACTGTCGAGTTGCCACAGGTAACCAACACTGATGGTCCAGCAGCAACGTAGAGAGGAGGCAGACAAAAACATTGGAGGGAGAGAGGAGAGGATTTTCAGTTTCATTTTACAAGACAAGATATTCACAACAGTAATTTATTTTATTTTACTGTAATATTAATTAAATATCATACATAGTACATACGTGCAGTGGTGGAAGAATTATTTAGATCATTCACATAAGTAAAATATTTATACATATATAGAAAATGAGTTCCATTTTGTTTTCTATTGTCCTTTTTATTGTGAACAGCGTGATTTTTTTGTTTCGTAGCATAAAAGCAGAGATTGACTTGGTAAATATGGATGATGCTCAAAGACTGAGATAGCTGTTCACATATGAAACATAAATTAGCCAATTATCTAGATAAAGCTTGGGAGAAGAGGAAAAAAGCTCTTTATCAAATTGTAGATGAGAATTTGTTGTTTGTGTGTGGCGTGTGTATATATATATATATATATATATATATATATATATATATATATATATATATATATACATATGTATGTGTGTATATGTATACATTTGTATTCATGTATTTCTCCAAATGATTTGTATATGCGACAGGAAGATGTTTGTTAAATAAGTAAATTTGTGGTGTCGTGTAATGCCAAATGTTTGGCATGACACAGAAATAAAACATAACTAACTAACTATACCACAGTGTGAAAATACTCCACAAGTACAACTACAAACCTTTGGTAAAACAATGTCTGTAGTTAGAGTACTCATTGTACAGTATAATGTTCCCTGTCAGTGTGTGCATGTTGCATTTTACTGATAATTGTGCTTATTTGACCCCCCCTATAAGACTATCATCTGTTTGTAGCGTCGCTGTTTTGTAAGAACTATGTATCTTAAAAAGTCAACTTTTCATTGTAAAAAGAAAAAGAAAAGAAGACACATCCAGTTTTACTTTAGAAAACAAACCTCACAGCTTATTTTAATGAGTATCACTCCGCCCAAGTAGCAGAGCTTCACCTTCTGAGAATATAGTTCCCAGTTTGTATACAGTTAGAAGATGGCTGTGTGTCATGTGACCTTGTTATTTGTACATGCTGTGACTATACAAATCACAACATGTAAATAGGAACATGTTGGCGTTATTTAGTCACTTATTGGGAGCAGTAGGCTAGATGGAGCCGGTTACCTCCAGGATCTGTGCTAAGCTAGGCTAGATGGAGCCAGTTACCTCCAGGATCTGTGCTAAGCTAGGCTAGATGGAGCCGGTTACCTCCAGGATCTGTGCTAAGCTAGGCTAGATGGAGCC